>NC_134274.1:74438211-74738211 GCF_031893055.1 Leptodactylus fuscus | reverse complement strand
CGAGTTCCGTGATGATGTCATAGAGATACATTGTGAGGTCATCGAGTTCTGTGATGATGTCATAGAGATACATTGTGAGGTCACCGAGTTCCGTGGTGATGTCATAGTGTTACATTGTGAGGTCACCGAGTTCCGTGGTGATGTCATAGTGTTAAATTGTGAGGTCATCGAGTTCTGTGATGATGTCATAGAGATACATTGTGAGGTCACCGAGTTCCGTGGTGATGTCATAGTGTTACATTGTGAGGTCATCGAGTTCCGTGATGATGTCATCGAGTTCCGTGATGATGTCATAGAGAAACATTGTGAGGTCATCGAGTTCCGTGATGATGTCATAGAGATACATTGTGAGGTCATCGAGTTCTGTGATGATGTCATAGTGTTACATTATGATGTCATCGAGTTCCGTGATGGTCATAGAGATACATTGTGAGGTCAAAGAGTTCCGTGATGATGTCATAGTGTTACATTGTGATGTCATCGAGTTCTGTGATGATGTCATAGAGATACATTGTGAGGTCATCGAGTTCCGTGATGATGTCATAGAGATACATTGTGATTTCATCGAGTTCCGTGATGATGTCATAGAGATACATTGTGAGGTCATCGAGTTCCGTGATGATGTCATAGAGATACATTGTGAGGTCACCGAGTTCCGTGATGATGTCATAGTGTTACATTGTGAGGTCATCGAGTTCCGTGATGATGTCATCGAGTTCCGTGATGATGTCATAGAGAAACATTGTGAGGTCATCGAGTTCTGTGATGATGTCATAGAGATACATTGTGAGGTCATCGAGTTCTGTGATGATGTCATAGTGTTACATTATGATGTCATCGAGTTCCGTGATGGTCATAGAGATACATTGTGAGGTCAAAGAGTTCCGTGATGATGTCATAGTGTTACATTGTGATGTCATCGAGTTCTGTGATGATGTCATAGAGATACATTGTGAGGTCATCGAGTTCCGTGATGATGTCATAGAGATACATTGTGATTTCATCGAGTTCCGTGATGATGTCATAGAGATACATTGTGAGGTCATCGAGTTCTGTGATGATGTCATAGAGATACATTGTGAGGTCATCGAGTTCCGTGATGATGTCATAGTGTTACATTGTGAGGTCATCGAGCTCCGTGATGATGTCATCGAGTTCCGTGATGATGTCATAGAGATACATTGTGAGGTCATCGAGTTCTGTGATGATGTCATAGAGATACATTGTGAGGTCATCGAGTTCCGTGATGATGTCATAGAGATACATTGTGAGGTCATCGAGTTCCGTGTTAATGTCATAGAGAAACATTGTGAGGTCATCGAGTTCCGTAATGATGTCATAGAGATACATTGTGAGGTCATCGAGTTCCGTGTTGATGTCATAGAGAAACATTGTGAGGTCATCGAGTTCCGTAATGATGTCATAGAGAAACATTGTGAGGTCATCGAGTTCCGTGATGATGTCATAGAGATACATTGTGAGGTCACCGAGTTCCGTGATGTCATCGAGTTACGTGATGATGTCATAGTTACATTGTGATGTCATCGAGTTCCGTGATGATGTCATAGAGAAACATTGTGAGGTCATCGAGTTCCGTGATGATGTCATAGAGATACATTGTGAGGTCAAAGAGTTCCGTGATGATGTCATAGTGTTACATTGTGATGTCATCGAGTTCTGTGATGATGTCATAGAGATACATTGTGAGGTCATCGAGTTCCGTGATGATGTCATAGAGATACATTGTGATTTCATCGAGTTCCGTGATGATGTCATAGAGATACATTGTGAGGTCATCGAGTTCCGTGATGATGTCATAGAGATACATTGTGAGGTCACCGAGTTCCGTGATGATGTCATAGAGATACATTGTGAGGTCATCGAGTTCCGTGATGATGTCATAGAGATACCTTGTGAGGTCATCAAGTTCTGTGATGATGTCATAGAGATACATTGTGAGGTCATCTAGTTCCGTGATGATGTCATAGTGTTACATTGTGAGGTCATCGATCTCCTTGATGATGTCATCGAGTTCCGCGATGATGTCATAGAGATACATTGTGAGGTCATCGAGTTCTGTGATGATGTCATAGAGATACATTGTGAGGTCACCAAGTTCCGTGGTGATGTCATAGTGTTACATTGTGAGGTCATCGAGTTCCGTGACGATGTCATCGAGTTCCGCGATGATGTCATAGAGATACATTGTGAGGTCATCGAGTTCCGTGTTGATGTCATAGAGAAACATTGTGAGGTCATCGAGTTCCGTAATGATGTCATAGAGATACATTGTGAGGTCATCGAGTTCCGTGATGATGTCATCGAGTTCCATGATGATGTCATAGAGAAACATTGTGAGGTCATCGAGTTCCGTGATGATGTCATAGAGATACATTGTGAGGTCACCGAGTTCCGTGATGTCATCGAGTTCCGTGATGATGTCATAGTTACATTGTGATGTCATCGAGTTCCGTGATGATGTCATAGAGAAACATTGTGAGGTCATCGAGTTCCGTGATGATGTCATAGAGATACATTGTGAGGTCACCGATTTCCGTGATGATGTCATAGTGTTACATTATGAGGTCATTGAGTTCCGTGATGATATCATTGAGTTCCGTGATGATGTCATAGAGATACATTGTGAGGTCATTGAGTTCCGTGATGATGTCATAGAGAAACATTGTGAGGTCATCGAGTTCCGTGATGATGTCATAGAGATACATTGTGAGGTCATCGAGTTCTGTGATGATGTCATAGTGTTACATTGTGATGTCATCCAGTTCCGTGATGCTGTCATAGAAATACATTGTGAGGTCATCGAGTTCCGTGATGATGTTATAGTGTTACATTGTGAGGTCATCGAGTTCCGTGATGATGTCATAGAGATACATTGTGAGGTCATCGAGTTCCGTGATGATGTCATAGAGATACATTGTGAGGTCACCGAGTTCCGTGATGATGTCATAGTGTTACATTGTGAGATCATCGAGTTCCGTGATGATGTCATCGAGTTCCGAGATGATGTCATAGAGATACATTGTGAGGTCATCGAGTTCCGTGATGATGTCATAGAGAAACATTGTGAGGTCATCGAGTTCTGTGATGATGTCATAGAGATACATTGTGAGGTCATCGAGTTCTGTGATGATGTCATCGTGTTAAATTGTGATGTCTTCCAGTTCCGTGATGTTGTCATAGAGATACATTGTGAGGTCATCGAGTTCCGTTATGATGTCATAGAGATACATTGTGAGGTCATCGAGTTCCGTGATGATGTCATAGAGATACATTGTGAGATCATCGAGTTCCGTGATAATGTCATAGAGATACATTGTGAGGTCATCGAGTTCCGTGATGATGTCATAGAGAAACATTGTGAGGTCATCGAGTTCCGTGATGATGTCATAGTGTTACATTGTGAGGTCATCGAGTTCTGTGATGATGTCATAGTGTTACATTGTGATGTCATCGAGATCCGTGATGATGTCATAGAGATACATTGTGAGGTCATCGAGTTCCGTGATGATGTCATAGTGTTACATTGTGATGTCATCGAGTTCTATGATGATGTCATAGAGATACATTGTGAGGTCATCGAGTTCCGTGATGATGTCATAGAGATACATTGTGAGGTCATCGAGTTCCGTGATGATGTCATAGAGATACCTTGTGAGGTCATCGAGTTCTGTGATGATGTCATAGTGTTACATTGTGATGTCATCGAGTTCCGTGATGATGTCATAGAGATACATTGTGAGGTCACCGAGTTCCGTGATGATGTCATAGAGATACATTGTGAGGTCATTGAGTTCCGTGATGATGTCATAGAGATACCTTGTGAGGTCATCGAGTTCTGTGATGATGTCATAGTGTTACATTGTGATGTCATCGAGTTCCGTGATGATGTCATAGAGATACATTGTGAGGTCATCGAGTTCCGTGATGATGTTATAGTGTTACATTGTGAGGTCATCGAGTTCCGTGATGATGTCATAGAGATACATTGTGAGGTCATCGAGTTCCGTGATGATGTCATAGAGATACATTGTGAGGTCACCGAGTTCCGTGATGATGTCATAGTGTTACATTGTGAGATCATCGAGTTCCGTGATGATGTCATAGAGATACATTGTGAGGTCATCGAGTTCTGTGATGATGTCATAGAGATACATTGTGAGGTCACCGAGTTCCGTGATGATGTCATAGAGATACATTGTGAGGTCACCGAGTTCCATGACGATGTCGTCGAGTTCCGTGATGATGTCATAGAGATACATTGTGAGGTCATCGAGTTCCGTGATGATGTCATAGTGTGAAATTGTGAGGTCATCGAGTTCCGTGATGATGTCATCGAGTTCCGTGATGATGTCATCGAGTTCTGTGATGATGTCATAGAGATACATTGTGAGGTCATCAAGCTCCGTGGTTATGTCATAGACATATATTGTGAGGTCACCGAGTTCCGTGATGATGTCATCGAGTTCCGTGATGATGTCATAGAGATACATTGTGAAGTCATTGAGTTCCGTGATGATGTCATAGATATACATTGTGAGGTCATCGAGTTCCGTGATGATGTCATCGACTTCTGTGATGATGTCATAGATATACATTGTGAGGTCATCGAGTTCTGTGATGATGTCATAGAGATACATTGTGAGGTCACCGAGTTCCGTGATGATGTCATAGTGTTACATTGTGAGGTCATCGAGTTCCGTGATGATGTCATCGAGTTCCGTGATGATGTCATAAAGATACATTGTGAGGTCATCAAGTTCCGTGATGATGTCATAGAATTACATTGTGAGGTCATCGAGTTCCGTAATGGTGTCATAGTTACATTGTGATGTCATCGAGTTCCGTGATGATGTCATAGCGAAACATTGTGATGTCATCGAGTTCCGTGATGATGTCATCGAGTTCCGTGATGATGTCATAGAGATACATTGTGAGGTCATCAAGTTCCGTGATGTCATCGAGTTCCGTGATGATGTCATAGTTACATTGTGATGTCATCGAGTTCCGTGATGATGTCATACAGATACATTGTGAGGTCATCGAGTTCCGTGATGATGTCATAGAGATACATTGTGAGGTCATCAAGTTCCGTGATGATGTCATAGTGTTACATTGTGATGCCATCGAGTTCCGTGATGATGTCATAGAGATACATTGTGAGGTCATCGAGTTCCGTGATGATGTCATAGAGAAACATTGTGAGGTTATCGAGTTCCGTGATGATGTCTTAGAGATACATTGTGAGGTCATCGAGTTCCGTAATGATGTCATAGAGATACATTTTGAGGTCACCGAGTTCCGTGATGATGTCATAGTTACATTGTGATGTCATCGAGTTCCGTGATGATGACATAGAGATACATTGTGAGGTCATCGAGTTCCGTGATGATGTCATAGAGATACATTGTGACGTCATCGAGTTCCGTGATGATGTCATAGAGAAACATTGTGAGGTCATCGAGTTCCGTGATGATGTCATCGAGTTCCGTGATGATGTCATAGAGATACATTGTGAAGTCATCGAGTTCCGTGATGATGTCATAGATATACATTGTGAGGTCATCGAGTTCTGTGATGATGTCATAGTTACATTGTGATGTCATCGAGTTCCGTGATGATGTCATAGAGATACATTGAGAGGTCATCGAGGTCCGTGATGATGTCATAGAGAAACATTGTGAGGTCATCGAGTTCCGTGATGATGTCATAGAGATACATTGTGAGGTCATCGAGTTCTGTGATGATGTCATAGTGTTACATTATGATGTCATCGAGTTCCGTGATGGTCATAGAGATACATTGTGAGGTCAAAGAGTTCCGTGATGATGTCATAGTGTTACATTGTGATGTCATCGAGTTCTGTGATGATGTCATAGAGATACATTGTGAGGTCATCGAGTTCCGTGATGATGTCATAGAGATACATTGTGATTTCATCGAGTTCCGTGATGATGTCATAGAGATACATTGTGAGGTCATCGAGTTCCGTGATGATGTCATAGAGATACATTGTGAGGTCACCGAGTTCCGTGATGATGTCATAGTGTTACATTGTGAGGTCATCGAGTTCCGTGATGATGTCATCGAGTTCCGTGATGATGTCATAGAGAAACATTGTGAGGTCATCGAGTTCTGTGATGACGTCATAGAGATACATTGTGAGGTCATCGAGTTCTGTGATGATGTCATAGTGTTACATTATGATGTCATCGAGTTCCGTGATGGTCATAGAGATACATTGTGAGGTCATCGAGTTCCGTGATGATGTCATAGAGATACATTGTGAGGTCATCGAGTTCCGTGATGATGTTATAGTGTTACATTGTGAGGTCATCGAGTTCCGTGATGATGTCATAGAGATACATTGTGAGGTCATCGAGTTCCGTGATGATGTCATAGAGATACATTGTGAGGTCACCGAGTTCCGTGATGATGTCATAGTGTTACATTGTGAGATCATCGAGTTCCGTGATGATGTCATAGAGATACATTGTGAGGTCATCGAGTTCTGTGATGATGTCATAGAGATACATTGTGAGGTCACCGAGTTCCGTGATGATGTCATAGAGATACATTGTGAGGTCATCGAGTTCCGTGATGATGTCATAGAGATACCTTGTGAGGTCATTGAGTTCTGTGATGATGTCATAGTGTTACATTGTGATGTCATCGAGTTCCGCAATGATGTCATAGAGATACATTGTGAGGTCACCGAGTTCCATGACGATGTCGTCGAGTTCCGTGATGATGTCATAGAGATACATTGTGAGGTCATCGAGTTCCGTGATGATGTCATAGTGTGAAATTGTGAGGTCATCGAGTTCCGTGATGATGTCATCGAGTTCCGTGATGATGTCATCGAGTTCTGTGATGATGTCATAGAGATACATTGTGAGGTCATCAAGCTCCGTGGTTATGTCATAGACATATATTGTGAGGTCACCGAGTTCCGTGATGATGTCATCGAGTTCCGTGATGATGTCATAGAGATACATTGTGAAGTCATTGAGTTCCGTGATGATGTCATAGATATACATTGTGAGGTCATCGAGTTCCGTGATGATGTCATCGACTTCTGTGATGATGTCATAGATATACATTGTGAGGTCATCGAGTTCTGTGATGATGTCATAGAGATACATTGTGAGGTCACCGAGTTCCATGATGATGTCATAGTGTTACATTGTGAGGTCATCGAGTTCCGTGATGATGTCATCGAGTTCCGTGATGATGTCATAAAGATACATTGTGAGGTCATCAAGTTCCGTGATGATGTCATAGAATTACATTGTGAGGTCATCGAGTTCCGTAATGGTGTCATAGTTACATTGTGATGTCATCGAGTTCCGTGATGATGTCATAGCGAAACATTGTGATGTCATCGAGTTCCGTGATGATGTCATCGAGTTCCGTGATGATGTCATAGAGATACATTGTGAGGTCATCAAGTTCCGTGATGTCATCGAGTTCCGTGATGATGTCATAGTTACATTGTGATGTCATCGAGTTCCGTGATGATGTCATACAGATACATTGTGAGGTCATCGAGTTCCGTGATGATGTCATAGAGATACATTGTGAGGTCATCAAGTTCCGTGATGATGTCATAGTGTTACATTGTGATGCCATCGAGTTCCGTGATGATGTCATAGAGAAACATTGTGAGGTCATCGAGTTCCGTGATGATGTCTTAGAGATACATTGTGAGGTCATCGAGTTCCGTAATGATGTCATAGAGATACATTTTGAGGTCACCGAGTTCCGTGATGATGTCATAGTTACATTGTGATGTCATCGAGTTCCGTGATGATGACATAGAGATACATTGTGAGGTCATCGAGTTCCGTGATGATGTCATAGAGATACATTGTGACGTCATCGAGTTCCGTGATGATGTCATAGAGAAACATTGTGAGGTCATCGAGTTCCGTGATGATGTCATCGAGTTCCGTGATGATGTCATAGAGATACATTGTGAAGTCATCGAGTTCCGTGATGATGTCATAGATATACATTGTGAGGTCATCGAGTTCTGTGATGATGTCATAGTTACATTGTGATGTCATCGAGTTCCGTGATGATGTCATAGAGATACATTGAGAGGTCATCGAGGTCCGTGATGATGTCATAGAGAAACATTGTGAGGTCATCGAGTTCCGTGATGATGTCATAGAGATACATTGTGAGGTCATCGAGTTCTGTGATGATGTCATAGTGTTACATTATGATGTCATCGAGTTCCGTGATGGTCATAGAGATACATTGTGAGGTCAAAGAGTTCCGTGATGATGTCATAGTGTTACATTGTGATGTCATCGAGTTCTGTGATGATGTCATAGAGATACATTGTGAGGTCATCGAGTTCCGTGATGATGTCATAGAGATACATTGTGATTTCATCGAGTTCCGTGATGATGTCATAGAGATACATTGTGAGGTCATCGAGTTCCGTGATGATGTCATAGAGATACATTGTGAGGTCACCGAGTTCCGTGATGATGTCATAGTGTTACATTGTGAGGTCATCGAGTTCCGTGATGATGTCATCGAGTTCCGTGATGATGTCATAGAGAAACATTGTGAGGTCATCGAGTTCTGTGATGACGTCATAGAGATACATTGTGAGGTCATCGAGTTCTGTGATGATGTCATAGTGTTACATTATGATGTCATCGAGTTCCGTGATGGTCATAGAGATACATTGTGAGGTCAAAGAGTTCCGTGATGATGTCATAGTGTTACATTGTGATGTCATCGAGTTCTGTGATGATATCATAGAGATACATTGTGAGGTCATCGAGTTCCGTGATGATGTCATAGAGATACATTGTGATTTCATCGAGTTCCGTGATGATGTCATAGAGATACATTGTGAGGTCATCGAGTTCCGTGATGATGTCATAGAGATACATTGTGAGGTCACCGAGTTCCGTGATGATGTCATAGAGATACATTGTGAGGTCATCGAGTTCCGTGATGATGTCATAGAGATACCTTGTGAGGTCATCAAGTTCTGTGATGATGTCATAGTGTTACATTGTGATGTCATCGAGTTCCGTGATGATGTCATAGAGATACATTGTGAGGTCATCTAGTTCCGTGATGATGTCATAGTGTTACATTGTGAGGTCATCGATCTCCGTGATGATGTCATCGAGTTCCGCGATGATGTCATAGAGATACATCGTGAGGTCATCGAGTTCCGTGATGATGTCATAGAGATACATTGTGAGGTCACCGAGTTCCGTGGTGATGTCATAGTGTTACATTGTGAGGTCATCGAGTTCCGTGATGATGTCATCGAGTTCCGTGATGATGTCATAGAGATACATCGTGAGGTCATTGAGTTCCGTGATGATGTCATAGAGAAACATTGTGAGGTCATCGAGTTCCGTGATGATGTCATAGAGATACATTGTGAGGTCATCGAGTTCCGTGATGATGTCATAGAGATACATTGTGAGGTCATCGAGTTCCGTGATGATGTCATAGTGTTACATTGTGAGGTCATCGAGTTCCGTGATGATGTCATAGATATACATTGTGATGTCATCGAGTTCTGTGATGATGTCATAGTTACATTGTGATGTCATCGAGTTCCGTGATGATGTCATAGAGATACATTGAGAGGTCATCGAGGTCCGTGATGATGTCATAGAGAAACATTGTGAGGTCATCGAGTTCCGTGATGATGTCATAGAGATACATTGTGAGGTCATCGAGTTCCGTGGTGATGTCATAGAGATACATTGTGAGGTCATCGAGTTCCATGATGATGTCATAGAGATACATTGTGAGGTCATCGAGTTCCGTGATGATGTCATCGAGTTCCGTGATGATGTCATAGAGATACATTGTGCGGTCATCGAGTTCCGTGATGATGTCATAGAGATACATTGTGAGGTCATCGAGTTCCGTGATAATGTCATAGTGTTACATTGTGATGTCATCGAGTACCGTGATGATGTCATAGTTACATTGTGATGTCATCGAGTTCCGTGATGATGTCATAGAGATACATTGTGCGGTCATCGAGTTCCGTGATGATGTCATAGAGATACATTGTGAGGTCACCGAGTTCCGTGATGATGTCATAGTGTTACATTGTGAGGTCATCGAGTTCCGTGATGATGTCATCGAGTTCCGTGATGATGTCATAAAGATACATTGTGAGGTCATCAAGTTCCGTGATGATGTCATAGAATTACATTGTGAGGTCATCGAGTTCCGTGATGGTGTCATAGTTACATTGTGATGTCATCGAGTTCCGTGATGATGTCATAGAGATACATTGTGAGGTCATCGAGTTCCGTGATGATGTCATAGAGATACATTGTGAGGTCGAGTTCCGTGATGATGTCATAGTGTTACATTGTGATGTCATCGAGTTCCGCAATGATGTCATAGAGATACATTGTGAGGTCATCGAGTTCCGCGATGATGTCATAGTGTTACATTGTGAGGTCATCGAGTTCCGTGATGATGTCATCGAGTTCCGTGATGATGTCATATAGATACATTGTGAGGTCATCGAGTTCCGTGATGATGTCATAGAGGTACATTGTGAGGTCACCGAGTTCCATGACGATGTCATCGAGTTCCGTGATGATGTCATAGAGATACATTGTGAGGTCATCGAGTTCTGTGATGATGTCATAGAGATACATTGTGAGGTCATATAGTTCCGTGATGTCATCGAGTTCCGTGATGATGTCATAGTTACATTGTGATGTCATCGAGTTCCGTGATGATGTCATAGAGAAACATTGTGAGGTCATCAAGTTCCGTGATGATGTCATATTGTTACATTGTGAGGTCATGGAGTTCCGTGATGATGTCATCGAGTTCCGTGATGATGTCATAGGGATACATTGTGAGGGCATCAAGTTCCGTGATGTCATCGAGTTCCGTGATGATGTCATAGTTACATTGTGATGTCATCGAGTTCCGTGATGATGTCATACAGATACATTGTGAGGTCATAGAGTTCCGTGATGATGTCATCGAGTTCCGTGATGATGTCATAGAGATACATTGTGAGGTCATCGAGTTCCGTGATGATGTCATAGAGAAACATTGTGAGGTTATCGAGTTCCGTGATGATGTCTTAGAGATACATTGTGAGGTCATCGAGTTCCGTGATGATGTCATAGAGATACATTGTGATGTCATCGAGTTCCGTGATGATGTCATAGAGATACATTGTGAGGTCATCGAGTTCCGTGATAATGTCATAGTGTTACATTGTGATGTCATCGAGTACCGTGATGATGTCATAGTTACATTGTGATGTCATCGAGTTCCGTGATGATGTCATAGAAATACATTGTGAGGTCATCGATTTCCGTGATGATATCATAGAGAAACATTGTGAGGTCATTGAGTTCCGTGATGATGTCATAGAGAAACATTGTGAGGTCATCGAGTTCCGTGATGATGTCATCGAGTTCCGTGATGATGTCATAGAGATACATTGTGAAGTCATTGAGTTCCGTGATGATGTCATAGATATACATTGTGAGGTCATCGAGTTCCGTGATGATGTCATAGAGATACATTGTGAGGTCACCGAGTTCCGTGATGATGTCATAGTGTTACATTGTGAGGTCATCGAGTTCCGTGATGATGTCATCGAGTTCCGTGATGATGTCATAAAGATACATTGTGAGGTCATCAAGTTCCGTGATGATGTCATAGAATTACATTGTGAGGTCATCGAGTTCCGTGATGGTGTCATAGTTACATTGTGATGTCATCGAGTTCCGTGATGATGTCATAGAGATACATTGTGAGGTCATCGAGTTCCGTGATGATGTCATAGAGATACATTGTGAGGTCGAGTTCCGTGATGATGTCATAGTGTTACATTGTGATGTCATCGAGTTCCGCAATGATGTCATAGAGATACATTGTGAGGTCATCGAGTTCCGCGATGATGTCATAGTGTTACATTGTGAGGTCATCGAGTTCCGTGATGATGTCATCGAGTTCCGTGATGATGTCATATAGATACATTGTGAGGTCATCGAGTTCCGTGATGATGTCATAGAGGTACATTGTGAGGTCACCGAGTTCCATGACGATGTCATCGAGTTCCGTGATGATGTCATAGAGATACATTGTGAGGTCATCGAGTTCTGTGATGATGTCATAGAGATACATTGTGAGGTCATATAGTTCCGTGATGTCATCGAGTTCCGTGATGATGTCATAGTTACATTGTGATGTCATCGAGTTCCGCGATGATGTCATAGAGAAACATTGTGAGGTCATCAAGTTCCGTGATGATGTCATAGTGTTACATTGTGAGGTCATGGAGTTCCGTGATGATGTCATCGAGTTCCGTGATGATGTCATAGGGATACATTGTGAGGGCATCAAGTTCCGTGATGTCATCGAGTTCCGTGATGATGTCATAGTTACATTGTGATGTCATCGAGTTCCGTGATGATGTCATACAGATACATTGTGAGGTCATAGAGTTCCGTGATGATGTCATCGAGTTCCGTGATGATGTCATAGAGATACATTGTGAGGTCATCGAGTTCCGTGATGATGTCATAGAGAAACATTGTGAGGTTATCGAGTTCCGTGATGATGTCTTAGAGATACATTGTGAGGTCATCGAGTTCCGTGATGATGTCATAGAGATACATTGTGATGTCATCGAGTTCCGTGATGATGTCATAGAGATACATTGTGAGGTCGAGTTCCGTGATGATGTCATAGTGTTACATTGTGATGTCATCGAGTTCCGCGATGATGTCATAGAGATACATTGTGAGGTCACCGAGTTCCCTGATGATGTCATAGTGTTACATTGTGAGGTCATCGAGTTCCGTGATGATGTCATTGAGTTCCGTGATGATGTCATATAGATACATTGTGAGGTCATCGAGTTCCGTGATGATGTCATAGAGGTACATTGTGAGATCACCGAGTTCCATGACGATGTCGTCGAGTTCCGTGATGATGTCATAGAGATACATTGTGAGGTCATCGAGTTCCGTGATGATGTCATAGAGATACATTGTGAGGTCATATAGTTCCGTGATGTCATCGAGTTCCGTAATGATGTCATAGTTACATTGTGATGTCATCGAGTTCCGTGATGATGTCATAGAGAAACATTGTGAGGTCATCAAGTTCCGTGATGATGTCATAGAGTTCCGTGATGATGTCATCGAGTTTCGTGATGATGTCATCGAGTTCCGTGATGATGTCATAGGGATACATTGTGAGGTCATCAAGTTCTGTGATGTCATCGAGTTCCGTGATGATGTCATAGTTACATTGTGATGTCATCGAGTTCCGTGATGATGTCATACAGATACATTGTGAGGTCATCGAGTTCCGTGATGATGTCATCGAGTTCCGTGATGATGTCATAGAGATACATTGTGAGGTCATCGAGTTCCGTGATGATGTCATAGAGAAACATTGTGAGGTTATCGAGTTCCGAGATGATGTCTTATAGATACATTGTGAGGTCATCGAGTTCCGTGATGATGTCATAGAGATACATTGTGATGTCATCGAGTTCCGTGATGATGTCATAGAGATACATTGTGAGGTCGAGTTCCGTGATGATGTCATAGTGTTACATTGTGATGTCATCGAGTTCCGCGATGATGTCATAGAGATACATTGTGAGGTCACCGAGTTCCCTGATGATGTCATAGTGTTACATTGTGAGGTCATCGAGTTCCGTGATGATGTCATCGAGTTCCGTGATGATGTCATATAGATACATTGTGAGGTCATCGAGTTCCGTGATGATGTCATAGAGGTACATTGTGAGATCACCGAGTTCCATGACGATGTCGTCGAGTTCCGTGATGATGTCATAGAGATACATTGTGAGGTCATCGAGTTCCGTGATGATGTCATAGAGATACATTGTGAGGTCATATAGTTCCGTGATGTCATCGAGTTCCGTGATGATGTCATAGAGATACATTGTGAGGTCATCGAGTTCCGTGATGATGTCATAGAGATACATTGTGAGGTCATCGAGTTCCGTGATGATGTCATAGTGTTACATTGTGAGGTCATCAAGCTCCGTGATGATGTCATCGAGTTCCGTGATGATGTCATAGAGATACATTGTGAGGTCATCGAGTTCTGTGATGATGTCATAGAGATACATTGTGAGGTCACCGAGTTCCGTGGTGATGTCATAGTGTTACATTGTGAGGTCACCGAGTTCCGTGGTGATGTCATAGTGTTAAATTGTGAGGTCATCGAGTTCCGTGACGATGTCATCGAGTTCCGTGATAATGTCATAGAGATACATTGTGAGGTCATCGAGTTCCGTGATGATGTCATAGAGAAACATTGTGAGGTCATCGAGTTCCGTGATGTCATAGAGATACATTGTGAGGTCATCGAGTTCCGTGATGATGTCATAGAGATACATTGTGAGGTCATCGAGTTCTGTGATGATGTCATAGAGATACATTGTGAGGTCACCGAGTTCCGTGGTGATGTCATAGTGTTACATTGTGAGGTCATCGAGTTCCGTGATGATGTCATCGAGTTCCGTGATGATGTCATAGAGAAACATTGTGAGGTCATCGAGTTCCGTGATGATGTCATAGAGATACATGGTGAGGTCATCGAGTTCTGTGATGATGTCATAGTGTTACATTATGATGTCATCGAGTTCCGTGATGGTCATAGAGATACATTGTGAGGTCAAAGAGTTCCGTGATGATGTCATAGTGTTACATTGTGATGTCATCGAGTTCTGTGATGATGTCATAGAGATACATTGTGAGGTCATCGAGTTCCGTGATGATGTCATAGAGATACATTGTGATTTCATCGAGTTCCCTGATGATGTCATAGAGATACATTGTGAGGTCATCGAGTTCCGTGATGATGTCATAGAGATACATTGTGAGGTCACCGAGTTCCGTGATGATGTCATAGTGTTACATTGTGAGGTCATCGAGTTCCGTGATGATGTCATCGAGTTCCGTGATGATGTCATAGAGAAACATTGTGAGGTCATCGAGTTCTGTGATGATGTCATAGAGATACATTGTGAGGTCATCGAGTTCTGTGATGATGTCATAGTGTTACATTATGATGTCATCGAGTTCCGTGATGATGTCATAGAGATACATTGTGAGGTCATCGAGTTCCGTAATGATGTCATAGAGAAACATTGTGAGGTCATCGAGTTCTGTGATGATGTCATAGAGATACATTGTGAGGTCACCGAGTTCCGTGATGTCATAGAGTTACGTGATGATGTCATAGTTACATTGTGATGTCATCGAGTTCCGTGATGATGTCATAGAGAAACATTGTGAGGTCATCGAGTTCCGTGATGATGTCATAGAGATACATTGTGAGGTCACCGATTTCCGTGATGATGTCATAGTGTTACATTATGAGGTCATTGAGTTCCGTGATGATGTCATCGAGTTCCGTGATGATGTCATAGAGATACATTGTGAGGTCATCGAGTTCCGTGATGATGTCATAGAGAAACATTGTGAGGTCATCGAGTTCCGTGATGATGTCATAGAGATACATTGTGAGGTCATCGAGTTCTGTGATGATGTCATAGTGTTACATTGTGATGTCATCCAGTTCCGTGATGATGTCATAGAGATACATTGTGAGGTCATCGAGTTCCGTGATGATGTTATAGTGTTACATTGTGAGGTCATCGAGTTCCGTGATGATGTCATCGAGTTCCGAGATGATGTCATAGAGATACATTGTGAGGTCATCGAGTTCCGTGATGATGTCATAGAGAAACATTGTGAGGTCATCGAGTTCTGTGATGATGTCATAGAGATACATTGTGAGGTCATCGAGTTCTGTGATGATGTCATCGTGTTAAATTGTGATGTCTTCCAGTTCCGTGATGTTGTCATAGAGATACATTGTGAGGTCATCGAGTTCCGTTATGATGTCATAGAGATACATTGTGAGGTCATCGAGTTCCGTGATGATGTCATAGAGATACATTGTGAGGTCATCGAGTTCCGTGATAATGTCATAGAGATACATTGTGAGGTCATCGAGTTCCGTGATGATGTCATAGAGAAACATTGTGAGGTCATCGAGTTCCGTGATGATGTCATAGAGATACATTGTGAGGTCATCGAGTTCTGTGATGATGTCATAGTGTTACATTGTGATGTCATCGAGATCCGTGATGATGTCATAGAGATACATTGTGAGGTCATCGAGTTCCGTGATGATGTCATAGTGTTACATTGTGATGTCATCGAGTTCTATGATGATGTCATAGAGATACATTGTGAGGTCATCGAGTTCCGTGATGATGTCATAGAGATACATTGTGAGGTCATCGAGTTCCGTGATGATGTCATAGAGATACATTGTGAGGTCATCGAGTTCCGTGATGATGTCATAGAGATACCTTGTGAGGTCATCGAGTTCTGTGATGATGTCATAGTGTTACATTGTGATGTCATCGAGTTCCGTGATGATGTCATAGAGATACCTTGTGAGGTCATCGAGTTCCGTGATGATGTCATAGTGTTACATTGTGATGTCATCGAGTTCCGTGATGATGTCATAGAGATACATTGTGAGGTCACCGAGTTCCGTGATGATGTCATAGAGATACATTGTGAGGTCATTGAGATCCGTGATGATGTCATAGAGATAACTTGTGAGGTCATCGAGTTCTGTGATGATGTCATAGTGTTACATTGTGATGTCATCGAGTTCCGTGATGATGTCATAGAGATACCTTGTGAGGTCATCAAGTTCTGTGATGATGTCATAGTGTTACATTGTGAGGTCATCGAGTTCCGTGACGATGTCATCGAGTTCCGTGATGATGTCATAGAGATACATTGTGAGGTCATCGAGTTCCGTGTTGATGTCATAGAGAAACATTGTGAGGTCATCGAGTTCCGTAATGATGTCATAGAGATACATTGTGAGGTCATCGAGTTCCGTGATGATGTCATCGAGTTCCGTGATGATGTCATAGAGATACATTGTGAGGTCATCGAGTTCCGTGTTGATGTCATAGAGAAACATTGTGAGGTCATCGAGTTCCGTAATGATGTCATAGAGAAACATTGTGAGGTCATCGAGTTCCGTGATGATGTCATAGAGATACATTGTGAGGTCACCGAGTTCCGTGATGTCATCGAGTTCCGTGATGATGTCATAGTTACATTGTGATGTCATCGAGTTCCGTGATGATGTCATAGAGAAACATTGTGAGGTCATTGAGTTCCGTGATGATGTCATCGAGTTCCGTGATGATGTCATAGAGATACATTGTGAGGTCATCGAGTTCCGTGATGATGTCATAGAGAAACATTGTGAGGTCATCGAGTTCCGTGATGATGTCATAGAGATACATTGTGAGGTCATCGAGTTCTGTGATGATGTCATAGTGTTACATTGTGATGTCATCCAGTTCCGTAATGATGTCATAGAGATACATTGTGAGGTCATCGAGTTCCGTGATGATGTTATAGTGTTACATTGTGAGGTCATCGAGTTCCGTGATGATGTCATAGAGATACATTGTGAGGTCATCGAGTTCCGTGATGATGTCATAGAGATACATTGTGAGGTCACCGAGTTCCGTGATGATGTCATAGTGTTACATTGTGAGGTCATCGAGTTCCGTGATGATGTCATAGAGATACATTGTGAGGTCATCGAGTTCCGTGATGATGTCATAGAGAAACATTGTGAGGTCATCGAGTTCTGTGATGATGTCATAGAGATACATTGTGAGGTCATCGAGTTCTGTGATGATGTCATAGAGATACATAGTGAGGTCATCGAGTTCTGTGATGATGTCATCGTGTTAAATTGTGATGTCTTCCAGTTCCGTGATGTTGTCATAGAGATACATTGTGAGGTCATCGAGTTCCGTTATGATGTCATAGAGATACATTGTGAGGTCATCGAGTTCCGTGATGATGTCATAGAGATACATTGTGAGGTCATCGAGTTCCGTGATAATGTCATAGAGATACATTGTGAGGTCATCGAGTTCCGTGATGATGTCATAGAGAAACATTGTGAGGTCATCGAGTTCCGTGATGATGTCATAGAGATACATTGTGAGGTCATCGAGTTTTGTGATGATGTCATAGTGTTAAATTGTGATGTCATCGAGATCCGTGATGATGTCATAGAGATACATTGTGAGGTCATCGAGTTCCGTGATGATGTCATAGTGTTACATTGTGATGTCATCGAGTTCTATGATGATGTCATAGAGATACATTGTGAGGTCATCGAGTTCCGTGATGATGTCATAGAGATACATTGTGAGGTCATCGAGTTCCGTGATGATGTCATAGAGATACATTGTGATGTCATCGAGTTCCGTGATGATGTCATAGAGATACCTTGTGAGGTCATTGAGTTCCGTGATGATGTCATAGAGATACATTGTGAGGTCACCGAGTTCCGTGACGATGTCATAGAGATACATTGTGAGGTCATTGAGATCCGTGATGATGTCATAGAGATAACTTGTGAGGTCATCGAGTTCTGTGATGATGTCATAGTGTTACATTGTCATGTCATCGAGTTCCGTGATGATGTCATAGAGATACCTTGTGAGGTCATCGAGTTCTGTGATGATGTCATAGTGTTACATTGTGATGTCATCGAGTTCCATGATGATGTCATAGAGATACATTGTGAGGTCATCGAGTTCCGTGATGATGTCATAGAGATACATTGTGAGGTCACCGAGTTCCGTGATGATGTCATAGAGATACATTGTGAGGTCATCGAGTTCCGTGATGATGTCATAGAGATACCTTGTGAGGTCATTGAGTTCTGTGATGATGTCATAGTGTTACATTGTGATGTCATCGAGTTCTGTGATGATGTCATAGAGATACATTGTGAGGTCATCGAGTTCCGTGATGATGTCATAGAGATACATTGTGATTTCATCGAGTTCCGTGATGATGTCATAGAGATACATTGTGAGGTCATCGAGTTCCGTGATGATGTCATAGAGATACATTGTGAGGTCACCGAGTTCCGTGATGATGTCATAGTGTTACATTGTGAGGTCATCGAGTTCCGTGATGATGTCATCGAGTTCCGTGATGATGTCATAGAGAAACATTGTGAGGTCATCGAGTTCTGTGATGACGTCATAGAGATAGATTGTGAGGTCATCGACTTCTGTGATGATGTCATAGTGTTACATTATGATGTCATCGAGTTCCGTGATGGTCATAGAGATACATTGTGAGGTCAAAGAGTTCCGTGATGATGTCATAGTGTTACATTGTGATGTCATCGAGTTCTGTGATGATATCATAGAGATACATTGTGAGGTCATCGAGTTCCGTGATGATGTCATAGAGATACATTGTGATTTCATCGAGTTCCGTGATGATGTCATAGAGATACATTGTGAGGTCATCGAGTTCCGTGATGATGTCATAGAGATACATTGTGAGGTCACCGAGTTCCGTGATGATGTCATCGAGTTCCGTGATGATGTCATAGAGATACATCGTGAGGTCATTGAGTTCCGTGATGATGTCATAGAGAAACATTGTGAGGTCATCGAGTTCCGTGATGATGTCATAGAGATACATTGTGAGGTCATCGAGTTCCGTGATGATGTCATAGAGATACATTGTGAGGTCATCGAGTTCCGTGATGATGTCATAGTGTTACATTGTGAGGTCATCGAGTTCCGTGATGATGTCATAGATATACATTGTGATGTCATCGAGTTCTGTGATGATGTCATAGTTACATTGTGATGTCATCGAGTTCCGTGATGATGTCATAGAGATACATTGAGAGGTCATCGAGGTCCGTGATGATGTCATAGAGAAACATTGTGAGGTCATCGAGTTCCGTGATGATGTCATAGAGATACATTGTGAGGTCATCGAGTTCCGTGGTGATGTCATAGAGATACATTGTGAGGTCATCGAGTTCCATGATGATGTCATAGAGATACATTGTGAGGTCATCGAGTTCCGTGATGATGTCATCGAGTTCCGTGATGATGTCATAGAGATACATTGTGCGGTCATCGAGTTCCGTGATGATGTCATAGAGATACATTGTGAGGTCATCGAGTTCCGTGATAATGTCATAGTGTTACATTGTGATGTCATCGAGTACCGTGATGATGTCATAGTTACATTGTGATGTCATCGAGTTCCGTGATGATGTCATAGAAATACATTGTGAGGTCATCGATTTCCGTGATGATATCATAGAGAAACATTGTGAGGTCATTGAGTTCCGTGATGATGCCATAGAGATACATTGTGACGTCATCGAGTTCCGTGATGATGTCATAGAGAAACATTGTGAGGTCATCGAGTTCCGTGATGATGTCATCGAGTTCCGTGATGATGTCATAGAGATACATTGTGAAGTCATTGAGTTCCGTGATGATGTCATAGATATACATTGTGAGTTCATCGAGTTCCGTGATGATGTCATAGAGATACATTGTGAGGTCACCGAGTTCCGTGATGATGTCATAGTGTTACATTGTGAGGTCATCGAGTTCCGTGATGATGTCATCGAGTTCCGTGATGATGTCATAAAGATACATTGTGAGGTCATCAAGTTCCGTGATGATGTCATAGAATTACATTGTGAGGTCATCGAGTTCCGTGATGGTGTCATAGTTACATTGTGATGTCATCGAGTTCCGTGATGATGTCATAGAGATACATTGTGAGGTCATCGAGTTCCGTGATGATGTCATAGAGATACATTGTGAGGTCGAGTTCCGTGATGATGTCATAGTGTTACATTGTGATGTCATCGAGTTCCGCAATGATGTCATAGAGATACATTGTGAGGTCATCGAGTTCCGCGATGATGTCATAGTGTTACATTGTGAGGTCATCGAGTTCCGTGATGATGTCATCGAGTTCCGTGATGATGTCATATAGATACATTGTGAGGTCATCGAGTTCCGTGATGATGTCATAGAGGTACATTGTGAGGTCACCGAGTTCCATGACGATGTCATCGAGTTCCGTGATGATGTCATAGAGATACATTGTGAGGTCATCGAGTTCTGTGATGATGTCATAGAGATACATTGTGAGGTCATATAGTTCCGTGATGTCATCGAGTTCCGTGATGATGTCATAGTTACATTGTGATGTCATCGAGTTCCGTGATGATGTCATAGAGAAACATTGTGAGGTCATCAAGTTCCGTGATGATGTCATAGTGTTACATTGTGAGGTCATGGAGTTCCGTGATGATGTCATCGAGTTCCGTGATGATGTCATAGGGATACATTGTGAGGGCATCAAGTTCCGTGATGTCATCGAGTTCCGTGATGATGTCATAGTTACATTGTGATGTCATCGAGTTCCGTGATGATGTCATACAGATACATTGTGAGGTCATAGAGTTCCGTGATGATGTCATCGAGTTCCGTGATGATGTCATAGAGATACATTGTGAGGTCATCGAGTTCCGTGATGATGTCATAGAGAAACATTGTGAGGTTATCGAGTTCCGTGATGATGTCTTAGAGATACATTGTGAGGTCATCGAGTTCCGTGATGATGTCATAGAGATACATTGTGATGTCATCGAGTTCCGTGATGATGTCATAGAGATACATTGTGAGGTCATCGAGTTCCGTGATAATGTCATAGTGTTACATTGTGATGTCATCGAGTACCGTGATGATGTCATAGTTACATTGTGATGTCATCGAGTTCCGTGATGATGTCATAGAAATACATTGTGAGGTCATCGATTTCCGTGATGATATCATAGAGAAACATTGTGAGGTCATCGAGTTCCGTGATGATGTCATCGAGTTCCGTGATGATGTCATAGAGAAACATTGTGAGGTCATCGAGTTCTGTGATGACGTCATAGAGATACATTGTGAGGTCATCGAGTTCTGTGATGATGTCATAGTGTTACATTATGATGTCATCGAGTTCCGTGATGGTCATAGAGATACATTGTGAGGTCATCGAGTTCCGTGATGATGTCATAGAGATACATTGTGAGGTCATCGAGTTCCGTGATGATGTTATAGTGTTACATTGTGAGGTCATCGAGTTCCGTGATGATGTCATAGAGATACATTGTGAGGTCATCGAGTTCCGTGATGATGTCATAGAGATACATTGTGAGGTCACCGAGTTCCGTGATGATGTCATAGTGTTACATTGTGAGATCATCGAGTTCCGTGATGATGTCATAGAGATACATTGTGAGGTCATCGAGTTCTGTGATGATGTCATAGAGATACATTGTGAGGTCACCGAGTTCCGTGATGATGTCATAGAGATACATTGTGAGGTCATCGAGTTCCGTGATGATGTCATAGAGATACCTTGTGAGGTCATTGAGTTCTGTGATGATGTCATAGTGTTACATTGTGATGTCATCGAGTTCCGCAATGATGTCATAGAGATACATTGTGAGGTCACCGAGTTCCATGACGATGTCGTCGAGTTCCGTGATGATGTCATAGAGATACATTGTGAGGTCATCGAGTTCCGTGATGATGTCATAGTGTGAAATTGTGAGGTCATCGAGTTCCGTGATGATGTCATCGAGTTCCGTGATGATGTCATCGAGTTCTGTGATGATGTCATAGAGATACATTGTGAGGTCATCAAGCTCCGTGGTTATGTCATAGACATATATTGTGAGGTCACCGAGTTCCGTGATGATGTCATCGAGTTCCGTGATGATGTCATAGAGATACATTGTGAAGTCATTGAGTTCCGTGATGATGTCATAGATATACATTGTGAGGTCATCGAGTTCCGTGATGATGTCATCGACTTCTGTGATGATGTCATAGATATACATTGTGAGGTCATCGAGTTCTGTGATGATGTCATAGAGATACATTGTGAGGTCACCGAGTTCCATGATGATGTCATAGTGTTACATTGTGAGGTCATCGAGTTCCGTGATGATGTCATCGAGTTCCGTGATGATGTCATAAAGATACATTGTGAGGTCATCAAGTTCCGTGATGATGTCATAGAATTACATTGTGAGGTCATCGAGTTCCGTAATGGTGTCATAGTTACATTGTGATGTCATCGAGTTCCGTGATGATGTCATAGCGAAACATTGTGATGTCATCGAGTTCCGTGATGATGTCATCGAGTTCCGTGATGATGTCATAGAGATACATTGTGAGGTCATCAAGTTCCGTGATGTCATCGAGTTCCGTGATGATGTCATAGTTACATTGTGATGTCATCGAGTTCCGTGATGATGTCATACAGATACATTGTGAGGTCATCGAGTTCCGTGATGATGTCATAGAGATACATTGTGAGGTCATCAAGTTCCGTGATGATGTCATAGTGTTACATTGTGATGCCATCGAGTTCCGTGATGATGTCATAGAGAAACATTGTGAGGTCATCGAGTTCCGTGATGATGTCTTAGAGATACATTGTGAGGTCATCGAGTTCCGTAATGATGTCATAGAGATACATTTTGAGGTCACCGAGTTCCGTGATGATGTCATAGTTACATTGTGATGTCATCGAGTTCCGTGATGATGACATAGAGATACATTGTGAGGTCATCGAGTTCCGTGATGATGTCATAGAGATACATTGTGACGTCATCGAGTTCCGTGATGATGTCATAGAGAAACATTGTGAGGTCATCGAGTTCCGTGATGATGTCATCGAGTTCCGTGATGATGTCATAGAGATACATTGTGAAGTCATCGAGTTCCGTGATGATGTCATAGATATACATTGTGAGGTCATCGAGTTCTGTGATGATGTCATAGTTACATTGTGATGTCATCGAGTTCCGTGATGATGTCATAGAGATACATTGAGAGGTCATCGAGGTCCGTGATGATGTCATAGAGAAACATTGTGAGGTCATCGAGTTCCGTGATGATGTCATAGAGATACATTGTGAGGTCATCGAGTTCTGTGATGATGTCATAGTGTTACATTATGATGTCATCGAGTTCCGTGATGGTCATAGAGATACATTGTGAGGTCAAAGAGTTCCGTGATGATGTCATAGTGTTACATTGTGATGTCATCGAGTTCTGTGATGATGTCATAGAGATACATTGTGAGGTCATCGAGTTCCGTGATGATGTCATAGAGATACATTGTGATTTCATCGAGTTCCGTGATGATGTCATAGAGATACATTGTGAGGTCATCGAGTTCCGTGATGATGTCATAGAGATACATTGTGAGGTCACCGAGTTCCGTGATGATGTCATAGTGTTACATTGTGAGGTCATCGAGTTCCGTGATGATGTCATCGAGTTCCGTGATGATGTCATAGAGAAACATTGTGAGGTCATCGAGTTCTGTGATGACGTCATAGAGATACATTGTGAGGTCATCGAGTTCTGTGATGATGTCATAGTGTTACATTATGATGTCATCGAGTTCCGTGATGGTCATAGAGATACATTGTGAGGTCAAAGAGTTCCGTGATGATGTCATAGTGTTACATTGTGATGTCATCGAGTTCTGTGATGATATCATAGAGATACATTGTGAGGTCATCGAGTTCCGTGATGATGTCATAGAGATACATTGTGATTTCATCGAGTTCCGTGATGATGTCATAGAGATACATTGTGAGGTCATCGAGTTCCGTGATGATGTCATAGAGATACATTGTGAGGTCACCGAGTTCCGTGATGATGTCATAGAGATACATTGTGAGGTCATCGAGTTCCGTGATGATGTCATAGAGATACCTTGTGAGGTCATCAAGTTCTGTGATGATGTCATAGTGTTACATTGTGATGTCATCGAGTTCCGTGATGATGTCATAGAGATACATTGTGAGGTCATCTAGTTCCGTGATGATGTCATAGTGTTACATTGTGAGGTCATCGATCTCCGTGATGATGTCATCGAGTTCCGCGATGATGTCATAGAGATACATCGTGAGGTCATCGAGTTCCGTGATGATGTCATAGAGATACATTGTGAGGTCACCGAGTTCCGTGGTGATGTCATAGTGTTACATTGTGAGGTCATCGAGTTCCGTGATGATGTCATCGAGTTCCGTGATGATGTCATAGAGATACATCGTGAGGTCATTGAGTTCCGTGATGATGTCATAGAGAAACATTGTGAGGTCATCGAGTTCCGTGATGATGTCATAGAGATACATTGTGAGGTCATCGAGTTCCGTGATGATGTCATAGAGATACATTGTGAGGTCATCGAGTTCCGTGATGATGTCATAGTGTTACATTGTGAGGTCATCGAGTTCCGTGATGATGTCATAGATATACATTGTGATGTCATCGAGTTCTGTGATGATGTCATAGTTACATTGTGATGTCATCGAGTTCCGTGATGATGTCATAGAGATACATTGAGAGGTCATCGAGGTCCGTGATGATGTCATAGAGAAACATTGTGAGGTCATCGAGTTCCGTGATGATGTCATAGAGATACATTGTGAGGTCATCGAGTTCCGTGGTGATGTCATAGAGATACATTGTGAGGTCATCGAGTTCCATGATGATGTCATAGAGATACATTGTGAGGTCATCGAGTTCCGTGATGATGTCATCGAGTTCCGTGATGATGTCATAGAGATACATTGTGCGGTCATCGAGTTCCGTGATGATGTCATAGAGATACATTGTGAGGTCATCGAGTTCCGTGATAATGTCATAGTGTTACATTGTGATGTCATCGAGTACCGTGATGATGTCATAGTTACATTGTGATGTCATCGAGTTCCGTGATGATGTCATAGAGATACATTGTGCGGTCATCGAGTTCCGTGATGATGTCATAGAGATACATTGTGAGGTCACCGAGTTCCGTGATGATGTCATAGTGTTACATTGTGAGGTCATCGAGTTCCGTGATGATGTCATCGAGTTCCGTGATGATGTCATAAAGATACATTGTGAGGTCATCAAGTTCCGTGATGATGTCATAGAATTACATTGTGAGGTCATCGAGTTCCGTGATGGTGTCATAGTTACATTGTGATGTCATCGAGTTCCGTGATGATGTCATAGAGATACATTGTGAGGTCATCGAGTTCCGTGATGATGTCATAGAGATACATTGTGAGGTCGAGTTCCGTGATGATGTCATAGTGTTACATTGTGATGTCATCGAGTTCCGCAATGATGTCATAGAGATACATTGTGAGGTCATCGAGTTCCGCGATGATGTCATAGTGTTACATTGTGAGGTCATCGAGTTCCGTGATGATGTCATCGAGTTCCGTGATGATGTCATATAGATACATTGTGAGGTCATCGAGTTCCGTGATGATGTCATAGAGGTACATTGTGAGGTCACCGAGTTCCATGACGATGTCATCGAGTTCCGTGATGATGTCATAGAGATACATTGTGAGGTCATCGAGTTCTGTGATGATGTCATAGAGATACATTGTGAGGTCATATAGTTCCGTGATGTCATCGAGTTCCGTGATGATGTCATAGTTACATTGTGATGTCATCGAGTTCCGTGATGATGTCATAGAGAAACATTGTGAGGTCATCAAGTTCCGTGATGATGTCATATTGTTACATTGTGAGGTCATGGAGTTCCGTGATGATGTCATCGAGTTCCGTGATGATGTCATAGGGATACATTGTGAGGGCATCAAGTTCCGTGATGTCATCGAGTTCCGTGATGATGTCATAGTTACATTGTGATGTCATCGAGTTCCGTGATGATGTCATACAGATACATTGTGAGGTCATAGAGTTCCGTGATGATGTCATCGAGTTCCGTGATGATGTCATAGAGATACATTGTGAGGTCATCGAGTTCCGTGATGATGTCATAGAGAAACATTGTGAGGTTATCGAGTTCCGTGATGATGTCTTAGAGATACATTGTGAGGTCATCGAGTTCCGTGATGATGTCATAGAGATACATTGTGATGTCATCGAGTTCCGTGATGATGTCATAGAGATACATTGTGAGGTCATCGAGTTCCGTGATAATGTCATAGTGTTACATTGTGATGTCATCGAGTACCGTGATGATGTCATAGTTACATTGTGATGTCATCGAGTTCCGTGATGATGTCATAGAAATACATTGTGAGGTCATCGATTTCCGTGATGATATCATAGAGAAACATTGTGAGGTCATTGAGTTCCGTGATGATGTCATAGAGAAACATTGTGAGGTCATCGAGTTCCGTGATGATGTCATCGAGTTCCGTGATGATGTCATAGAGATACATTGTGAAGTCATTGAGTTCCGTGATGATGTCATAGATATACATTGTGAGGTCATCGAGTTCCGTGATGATGTCATAGAGATACATTGTGAGGTCACCGAGTTCCGTGATGATGTCATAGTGTTACATTGTGAGGTCATCGAGTTCCGTGATGATGTCATCGAGTTCCGTGATGATGTCATAAAGATACATTGTGAGGTCATCAAGTTCCGTGATGATGTCATAGAATTACATTGTGAGGTCATCGAGTTCCGTGATGGTGTCATAGTTACATTGTGATGTCATCGAGTTCCGTGATGATGTCATAGAGATACATTGTGAGGTCATCGAGTTCCGTGATGATGTCATAGAGATACATTGTGAGGTCGAGTTCCGTGATGATGTCATAGTGTTACATTGTGATGTCATCGAGTTCCGCAATGATGTCATAGAGATACATTGTGAGGTCATCGAGTTCCGCGATGATGTCATAGTGTTACATTGTGAGGTCATCGAGTTCCGTGATGATGTCATCGAGTTCCGTGATGATGTCATATAGATACATTGTGAGGTCATCGAGTTCCGTGATGATGTCATAGAGGTACATTGTGAGGTCACCGAGTTCCATGACGATGTCATCGAGTTCCGTGATGATGTCATAGAGATACATTGTGAGGTCATCGAGTTCTGTGATGATGTCATAGAGATACATTGTGAGGTCATATAGTTCCGTGATGTCATCGAGTTCCGTGATGATGTCATAGTTACATTGTGATGTCATCGAGTTCCGCGATGATGTCATAGAGAAACATTGTGAGGTCATCAAGTTCCGTGATGATGTCATAGTGTTACATTGTGAGGTCATGGAGTTCCGTGATGATGTCATCGAGTTCCGTGATGATGTCATAGGGATACATTGTGAGGGCATCAAGTTCCGTGATGTCATCGAGTTCCGTGATGATGTCATAGTTACATTGTGATGTCATCGAGTTCCGTGATGATGTCATACAGATACATTGTGAGGTCATAGAGTTCCGTGATGATGTCATCGAGTTCCGTGATGATGTCATAGAGATACATTGTGAGGTCATCGAGTTCCGTGATGATGTCATAGAGAAACATTGTGAGGTTATCGAGTTCCGTGATGATGTCTTAGAGATACATTGTGAGGTCATCGAGTTCCGTGATGATGTCATAGAGATACATTGTGATGTCATCGAGTTCCGTGATGATGTCATAGAGATACATTGTGAGGTCGAGTTCCGTGATGATGTCATAGTGTTACATTGTGATGTCATCGAGTTCCGCGATGATGTCATAGAGATACATTGTGAGGTCACCGAGTTCCCTGATGATGTCATAGTGTTACATTGTGAGGTCATCGAGTTCCGTGATGATGTCATTGAGTTCCGTGATGATGTCATATAGATACATTGTGAGGTCATCGAGTTCCGTGATGATGTCATAGAGGTACATTGTGAGATCACCGAGTTCCATGACGATGTCGTCGAGTTCCGTGATGATGTCATAGAGATACATTGTGAGGTCATCGAGTTCCGTGATGATGTCATAGAGATACATTGTGAGGTCATATAGTTCCGTGATGTCATCGAGTTCCGTAATGATGTCATAGTTACATTGTGATGTCATCGAGTTCCGTGATGATGTCATAGAGAAACATTGTGAGGTCATCAAGTTCCGTGATGATGTCATAGAGTTCCGTGATGATGTCATCGAGTTTCGTGATGATGTCATCGAGTTCCGTGATGATGTCATAGGGATACATTGTGAGGTCATCAAGTTCTGTGATGTCATCGAGTTCCGTGATGATGTCATAGTTACATTGTGATGTCATCGAGTTCCGTGATGATGTCATACAGATACATTGTGAGGTCATCGAGTTCCGTGATGATGTCATCGAGTTCCGTGATGATGTCATAGAGATACATTGTGAGGTCATCGAGTTCCGTGATGATGTCATAGAGAAACATTGTGAGGTTATCGAGTTCCGAGATGATGTCTTATAGATACATTGTGAGGTCATCGAGTTCCGTGATGATGTCATAGAGATACATTGTGATGTCATCGAGTTCCGTGATGATGTCATAGAGATACATTGTGAGGTCGAGTTCCGTGATGATGTCATAGTGTTACATTGTGATGTCATCGAGTTCCGCGATGATGTCATAGAGATACATTGTGAGGTCACCGAGTTCCCTGATGATGTCATAGTGTTACATTGTGAGGTCATCGAGTTCCGTGATGATGTCATCGAGTTCCGTGATGATGTCATATAGATACATTGTGAGGTCATCGAGTTCCGTGATGATGTCATAGAGGTACATTGTGAGATCACCGAGTTCCATGACGATGTCGTCGAGTTCCGTGATGATGTCATAGAGATACATTGTGAGGTCATCGAGTTCCGTGATGATGTCATAGAGATACATTGTGAGGTCATATAGTTCCGTGATGTCATCGAGTTCCGTGATGATGTCATAGAGATACATTGTGAGGTCATCGAGTTCCGTGATGATGTCATAGAGATACATTGTGAGGTCATCGAGTTCCGTGATGATGTCATAGTGTTACATTGTGAGGTCATCAAGCTCCGTGATGATGTCATCGAGTTCCGTGATGATGTCATAGAGATACATTGTGAGGTCATCGAGTTCTGTGATGATGTCATAGAGATACATTGTGAGGTCACCGAGTTCCGTGGTGATGTCATAGTGTTACATTGTGAGGTCACCGAGTTCCGTGGTGATGTCATAGTGTTAAATTGTGAGGTCATCGAGTTCCGTGACGATGTCATCGAGTTCCGTGATAATGTCATAGAGATACATTGTGAGGTCATCGAGTTCCGTGATGATGTCATAGAGAAACATTGTGAGGTCATCGAGTTCCGTGATGTCATAGAGATACATTGTGAGGTCATCGAGTTCCGTGATGATGTCATAGAGATACATTGTGAGGTCATCGAGTTCTGTGATGATGTCATAGAGATACATTGTGAGGTCACCGAGTTCCGTGGTGATGTCATAGTGTTACATTGTGAGGTCATCGAGTTCCGTGATGATGTCATCGAGTTCCGTGATGATGTCATAGAGAAACATTGTGAGGTCATCGAGTTCCGTGATGATGTCATAGAGATACATGGTGAGGTCATCGAGTTCTGTGATGATGTCATAGTGTTACATTATGATGTCATCGAGTTCCGTGATGGTCATAGAGATACATTGTGAGGTCAAAGAGTTCCGTGATGATGTCATAGTGTTACATTGTGATGTCATCGAGTTCTGTGATGATGTCATAGAGATACATTGTGAGGTCATCGAGTTCCGTGATGATGTCATAGAGATACATTGTGATTTCATCGAGTTCCCTGATGATGTCATAGAGATACATTGTGAGGTCATCGAGTTTTGTGATGATGTCATAGAGATACATTGTGAGGTCACCGAGTTCCGTGATGATGTCATAGTGTTACATTGTGAGGTCATCGAGTTCCGTGATGATGTCATCGAGTTCCGTGATGATGTCATAGAGAAACATTGTGAGGTCATCGAGTTCTGTGATGATGTCATAGAGATACATTGTGAGGTCATCGAGTTCTGTGATGATGTCATAGTGTTACATTATGATGTCATCGAGTTCCGTGATGATGTCATAGAGATACATTGTGAGGTCATCGAGTTCCGTAATGATGTCATAGAGAAACATTGTGAGGTCATCGAGTTCTGTGATGATGTCATAGAGATACATTGTGAGGTCACCGAGTTCCGTGATGTCATAGAGTTACGTGATGATGTCATAGTTACATTGTGATGTCATCGAGTTCCGTGATGATGTCATAGAGAAACATTGTGAGGTCATCGAGTTCCGTGATGATGTCATAGAGATACATTGTGAGGTCACCGATTTCCGTGATGATGTCATAGTGTTACATTATGAGGTCATTGAGTTCCGTGATGATGTCATCGAGTTCCGTGATGATGTCATAGAGATACATTGTGAGGTCATCGAGTTCCGTGATGATGTCATAGAGAAACATTGTGAGGTCATCGAGTTCCGTGATGATGTCATAGAGATACATTGTGAGGTCATCGAGTTCTGTGATGATGTCATAGTGTTACATTGTGATGTCATCCAGTTCCGTGATGATGTCATAGAGATACATTGTGAGGTCATCGAGTTCCGTGATGATGTTATAGTGTTACATTGTGAGGTCATCGAGTTCCGTGATGATGTCATCGAGTTCCGAGATGATGTCATAGAGATACATTGTGAGGTCATCGAGTTCCGTGATGATGTCATAGAGAAACATTGTGAGGTCATCGAGTTCTGTGATGATGTCATAGAGATACATTGTGAGGTCATCGAGTTCTGTGATGATGTCATCGTGTTAAATTGTGATGTCTTCCAGTTCCGTGATGTTGTCATAGAGATACATTGTGAGGTCATCGAGTTCCGTTATGATGTCATAGAGATACATTGTGAGGTCATCGAGTTCCGTGATGATGTCATAGAGATACATTGTGAGGTCATCGAGTTCCGTGATAATGTCATAGAGATACATTGTGAGGTCATCGAGTTCCGTGATGATGTCATAGAGAAACATTGTGAGGTCATCGAGTTCCGTGATGATGTCATAGAGATACATTGTGAGGTCATCGAGTTCTGTGATGATGTCATAGTGTTACATTGTGATGTCATCGAGATCCGTGATGATGTCATAGAGATACATTGTGAGGTCATCGAGTTCCGTGATGATGTCATAGTGTTACATTGTGATGTCATCGAGTTCTATGATGATGTCATAGAGATACATTGTGAGGTCATCGAGTTCCGTGATGATGTCATAGAGATACATTGTGAGGTCATCGAGTTCCGTGATGATGTCATAGAGATACATTGTGAGGTCATCGAGTTCCGTGATGATGTCATAGAGATACCTTGTGAGGTCATCGAGTTCTGTGATGATGTCATAGTGTTACATTGTGATGTCATCGAGTTCCGTGATGATGTCATAGAGATACCTTGTGAGGTCATCGAGTTCCGTGATGATGTCATAGTGTTACATTGTGATGTCATCGAGTTCCGTGATGATGTCATAGAGATACATTGTGAGGTCACCGAGTTCCGTGATGATGTCATAGAGATACATTGTGAGGTCATTGAGATCCGTGATGATGTCATAGAGATAACTTGTGAGGTCATCGAGTTCTGTGATGATGTCATAGTGTTACATTGTGATGTCATCGAGTTCCGTGATGATGTCATAGAGATACCTTGTGAGGTCATCAAGTTCTGTGATGATGTCATAGTGTTACATTGTGAGGTCATCGAGTTCCGTGACGATGTCATCGAGTTCCGTGATGATGTCATAGAGATACATTGTGAGGTCATCGAGTTCCGTGTTGATGTCATAGAGAAACATTGTGAGGTCATCGAGTTCCGTAATGATGTCATAGAGATACATTGTGAGGTCATCGAGTTCCGTGATGATGTCATCGAGTTCCGTGATGATGTCATAGAGATACATTGTGAGGTCATCGAGTTCCGTGTTGATGTCATAGAGAAACATTGTGAGGTCATCGAGTTCCGTAATGATGTCATAGAGAAACATTGTGAGGTCATCGAGTTCCGTGATGATGTCATAGAGATACATTGTGAGGTCACCGAGTTCCGTGATGTCATCGAGTTCCGTGATGATGTCATAGTTACATTGTGATGTCATCGAGTTCCGTGATGATGTCATAGAGAAACATTGTGAGGTCATTGAGTTCCGTGATGATGTCATCGAGTTCCGTGATGATGTCATAGAGATACATTGTGAGGTCATCGAGTTCCGTGATGATGTCATAGAGAAACATTGTGAGGTCATCGAGTTCCGTGATGATGTCATAGAGATACATTGTGAGGTCATCGAGTTCTGTGATGATGTCATAGTGTTACATTGTGATGTCATCCAGTTCCGTAATGATGTCATAGAGATACATTGTGAGGTCATCGAGTTCCGTGATGATGTTATAGTGTTACATTGTGAGGTCATCGAGTTCCGTGATGATGTCATAGAGATACATTGTGAGGTCATCGAGTTCCGTGATGATGTCATAGAGATACATTGTGAGGTCACCGAGTTCCGTGATGATGTCATAGTGTTACATTGTGAGGTCATCGAGTTCCGTGATGATGTCATAGAGATACATTGTGAGGTCATCGAGTTCCGTGATGATGTCATAGAGAAACATTGTGAGGTCATCGAGTTCTGTGATGATGTCATAGAGATACATTGTGAGGTCATCGAGTTCTGTGATGATGTCATAGAGATACATAGTGAGGTCATCGAGTTCTGTGATGATGTCATCGTGTTAAATTGTGATGTCTTCCAGTTCCGTGATGTTGTCATAGAGATACATTGTGAGGTCATCGAGTTCCGTTATGATGTCATAGAGATACATTGTGAGGTCATCGAGTTCCGTGATGATGTCATAGAGATACATTGTGAGGTCATCGAGTTCCGTGATAATGTCATAGAGATACATTGTGAGGTCATCGAGTTCCGTGATGATGTCATAGAGAAACATTGTGAGGTCATCGAGTTCCGTGATGATGTCATAGAGATACATTGTGAGGTCATCGAGTTTTGTGATGATGTCATAGTGTTAAATTGTGATGTCATCGAGATCCGTGATGATGTCATAGAGATACATTGTGAGGTCATCGAGTTCCGTGATGATGTCATAGTGTTACATTGTGATGTCATCGAGTTCTATGATGATGTCATAGAGATACATTGTGAGGTCATCGAGTTCCGTGATGATGTCATAGAGATACATTGTGAGGTCATCGAGTTCCGTGATGATGTCATAGAGATACATTGTGATGTCATCGAGTTCCGTGATGATGTCATAGAGATACCTTGTGAGGTCATTGAGTTCCGTGATGATGTCATAGAGATACATTGTGAGGTCACCGAGTTCCGTGACGATGTCATAGAGATACATTGTGAGGTCATTGAGATCCGTGATGATGTCATAGAGATAACTTGTGAGGTCATCGAGTTCTGTGATGATGTCATAGTGTTACATTGTCATGTCATCGAGTTCCGTGATGATGTCATAGAGATACCTTGTGAGGTCATCGAGTTCTGTGATGATGTCATAGTGTTACATTGTGATGTCATCGAGTTCCATGATGATGTCATAGAGATACATTGTGAGGTCATCGAGTTCCGTGATGATGTCATAGAGATACATTGTGAGGTCACCGAGTTCCGTGATGATGTCATAGAGATACATTGTGAGGTCATCGAGTTCCGTGATGATGTCATAGAGATACCTTGTGAGGTCATTGAGTTCTGTGATGATGTCATAGTGTTACATTGTGATGTCATCGAGTTCTGTGATGATGTCATAGAGATACATTGTGAGGTCATCGAGTTCCGTGATGATGTCATAGAGATACATTGTGATTTCATCGAGTTCCGTGATGATGTCATAGAGATACATTGTGAGGTCATCGAGTTCCGTGATGATGTCATAGAGATACATTGTGAGGTCACCGAGTTCCGTGATGATGTCATAGTGTTACATTGTGAGGTCATCGAGTTCCGTGATGATGTCATCGAGTTCCGTGATGATGTCATAGAGAAACATTGTGAGGTCATCGAGTTCTGTGATGACGTCATAGAGATAGATTGTGAGGTCATCGACTTCTGTGATGATGTCATAGTGTTACATTATGATGTCATCGAGTTCCGTGATGGTCATAGAGATACATTGTGAGGTCAAAGAGTTCCGTGATGATGTCATAGTGTTACATTGTGATGTCATCGAGTTCTGTGATGATATCATAGAGATACATTGTGAGGTCATCGAGTTCCGTGATGATGTCATAGAGATACATTGTGATTTCATCGAGTTCCGTGATGATGTCATAGAGATACATTGTGAGGTCATCGAGTTCCGTGATGATGTCATAGAGATACATTGTGAGGTCACCGAGTTCCGTGATGATGTCATCGAGTTCCGTGATGATGTCATAGAGATACATCGTGAGGTCATTGAGTTCCGTGATGATGTCATAGAGAAACATTGTGAGGTCATCGAGTTCCGTGATGATGTCATAGAGATACATTGTGAGGTCATCGAGTTCCGTGATGATGTCATAGAGATACATTGTGAGGTCATCGAGTTCCGTGATGATGTCATAGTGTTACATTGTGAGGTCATCGAGTTCCGTGATGATGTCATAGATATACATTGTGATGTCATCGAGTTCTGTGATGATGTCATAGTTACATTGTGATGTCATCGAGTTCCGTGATGATGTCATAGAGATACATTGAGAGGTCATCGAGGTCCGTGATGATGTCATAGAGAAACATTGTGAGGTCATCGAGTTCCGTGATGATGTCATAGAGATACATTGTGAGGTCATCGAGTTCCGTGGTGATGTCATAGAGATACATTGTGAGGTCATCGAGTTCCATGATGATGTCATAGAGATACATTGTGAGGTCATCGAGTTCCGTGATGATGTCATCGAGTTCCGTGATGATGTCATAGAGATACATTGTGCGGTCATCGAGTTCCGTGATGATGTCATAGAGATACATTGTGAGGTCATCGAGTTCCGTGATAATGTCATAGTGTTACATTGTGATGTCATCGAGTACCGTGATGATGTCATAGTTACATTGTGATGTCATCGAGTTCCGTGATGATGTCATAGAAATACATTGTGAGGTCATCGATTTCCGTGATGATATCATAGAGAAACATTGTGAGGTCATTGAGTTCCGTGATGATGCCATAGAGATACATTGTGACGTCATCGAGTTCCGTGATGATGTCATAGAGAAACATTGTGAGGTCATCGAGTTCCGTGATGATGTCATCGAGTTCCGTGATGATGTCATAGAGATACATTGTGAAGTCATTGAGTTCCGTGATGATGTCATAGATATACATTGTGAGGTCATCGAGTTCCATGATGATGTCATAGAGATACATTGTGAGGTCACCGAGTTCCGTGATGATGTCATAGTGTTACATTGTGAGGTCATCGAGTTCCGTGATGATGTCATCGAGTTCCGTGATGATGTCATAAAGATACATTGTGAGGTCATCAAGTTCCGTGATGATGTCATAGAATTACATTGTGAGGTCATCGAGTTCCGTGATGGTGTCATAGTTACATTGTGATGTCATCGAGTTCCGTGATGATGTCATAGAGATACATTGTGAGGTCATCGAGTTCCGTGATGATGTCATAGAGATACATTGTGAGGTCGAGTTCCGTGATGATGTCATAGTGTTACATTGTGATGTCATCGAGTTCCGCAATGATGTCATAGAGATACATTGTGAGGTCATCGAGTTCCGCGATGATGTCATAGTGTTACATTGTGAGGTCATCGAGTTCCGTGATGATGTCATCGAGTTCCGTGATGATGTCATATAGATACATTGTGAGGTCATCGAGTTCCGTGATGATGTCATAGAGGTACATTGTGAGGTCACCGAGTTCCATGACGATGTCATCGAGTTCCGTGATGATGTCATAGAGATACATTGTGAGGTCATCGAGTTCTGTGATGATGTCATAGAGATACATTGTGAGGTCATATAGTTCCGTGATGTCATCGAGTTCCGTGATGATGTCATAGTTACATTGTGATGTCATCGAGTTCCGTGATGATGTCATAGAGAAACATTGTGAGGTCATCAAGTTCCGTGATGATGTCATAGTGTTACATTGTGAGGTCATGGAGTTCCGTGATGATGTCATCGAGTTCCGTGATGATGTCATAGGGATACATTGTGAGGGCATCAAGTTCCGTGATGTCATCGAGTTCCGTGATGATGTCATAGTTACATTGTGATGTCATCGAGTTCCGTGATGATGTCATACAGATACATTGTGAGGTCATAGAGTTCCGTGATGATGTCATCGAGTTCCGTGATGATGTCATAGAGATACATTGTGAGGTCATCGAGTTCCGTGATGATGTCATAGAGAAACATTGTGAGGTTATCGAGTTCCGTGATGATGTCTTAGAGATACATTGTGAGGTCATCGAGTTCCGTGATGATGTCATAGAGATACATTGTGATGTCATCGAGTTCCGTGATGATGTCATAGAGATACATTGTGAGGTCATCGAGTTCCGTGATAATGTCATAGTGTTACATTGTGATGTCATCGAGTACCGTGATGATGTCATAGTTACATTGTGATGTCATCGAGTTCCGTGATGATGTCATAGAAATACATTGTGAGGTCATCGATTTCCGTGATGATATCATAGAGAAACATTGTGAGGTCATTGAGTTCCGTGATGATGCCATAGAGATACATTGTGACGTCATCGAGTTCCGTGATGATGTCATAGAGAAACATTGTGAGGTCATCGAGTTCCGTGATGATGTCATCGAGTTCCGTGATGATGTCATAGAGATACATTGTGAAGTCATTGAGTTCCGTGATGATGTCATAGATATACATTGTGAGGTCATCGAGTTCCATGATGATGTCATAGAGATACATTGTGAGGTCACCGAGTTCCGTGATGATGTCATAGTGTTACATTGTGAGGTCATCGAGTTCCGTGATGATGTCATCGAGTTCCGTGATGATGTCATAAAGATACATTGTGAGGTCATCAAGTTCCGTGATGATGTCATAGAATTACATTGTGAGGTCATCGAGTTCCGTGATGGTGTCATAGTTACATTGTGATGTCATCGAGTTCCGTGATGATGTCATAGAGATACATTGTGAGGTCATCGAGTTCCGTGATGATGTCATAGAGATACATTGTGAGGTCGAGTTCCGTGATGATGTCATAGTGTTACATTGTGATGTCATCGAGTTCCGCAATGATGTCATAGAGATACATTGTGAGGTCATCGAGTTCCGCGATGATGTCATAGTGTTACATTGTGAGGTCATCGAGTTCCGTGATGATGTCATCGAGTTCCGTGATGATGTCATATAGATACATTGTGTGGTCATCGAGTTCCGTGATGATGTCATAGAGGTACATTGTGAGGTCACCGAGTTCCATGACGATGTCATCGAGTTCCGTGATGATGTCATAGAGATACATTGTGAGGTCATCGAGTTCTGTGATGATGTCATAGAGATACATTGTGAGGTCATATAGTTCCGTGATGTCATCGAGTTCCGTGATGATGTCATAGTTACATTGTGATGTCATCGAGTTCCGTGATGATGTCATAGAGAAACATTGTGAGGTCATCAAGTTCCGTGATGATGTCATAGTGTTACATTGTGAGGTCATGGAGTTCCGTGATGATGTCATCGAGTTCCGTGATGATGTCATAGGGATACATTGTGAGGGCATCAAGTTCCGTGATGTCATCGAGTTCCGTGATGATGTCATAGTTACATTGTGATGTCATCGAGTTCCGTGATGATGTCATACAGATACATTGTGAGGTCATAGAGTTCCGTGATGATGTCATCGAGTTCCGTGATGATGTCATAGAGATACATTGTGAGGTCATCGAGTTCCGTGATGATGTCATAGAGAAACATTGTGAGGTTATCGAGTTCCGTGATGATGTCTTAGAGATACATTGTGAGGTCATCGAGTTCCGTGATGATGTCATAGAGATACATTGTGATGTCATCGAGTTCCGTGATGATGTCATAGAGATACATTGTGAGGTCGAGTTCCGTGATGATGTCATAGTGTTACATTGTGATGTCATCGAGTTCCGCGATGATGTCATAGAGATACATTGTGAGGTCACCGAGTTCCCTGATGATGTCATAGTGTTACATTGTGAGGTCATCGAGTTCCGTGATGATGTCATCGAGTTCCGTGATGATGTCATATAGATACATTGTGAGGTCATCGAGTTCCGTGATGATGTCATAGAGGTACATTGTGAGATCACCGAGTTCCATGACGATGTCGTCGAGTTCCGTGATGATGTCATAGAGATACATTGTGAGGTCATCGAGTTCCGTGATGATGTCATAGAGATACATTGTGAGGTCATATAGTTCCGTGATGTCATCGAGTTCCGTGATGATGTCATAGTTACATTGTGATGTCATCGAGTTCCGTGATGATGTCATAGAGAAACATTGTGAGGTCATCAAGTTCCGTGATGATGTCATAGAGTTCCGTGATGATGTCATCGAGTTCCGTGATGATGTCATCGAGTTCCGTGATGATGTCATAGGGATACATTGTGAGGTCATCAAGTTCTGTGATGTCATCGAGTTCCGTGATGATGTCATAGTTACATTGTGATGTCATCGAGTTCCAGGATGATGTCATACAGATACATTGTGAGGTCATCGAGTTCCGTGATGATGTCATCGAGTTCCGTGATGATGTCATAGAGATACATTGTGAGGTCATCGAGTTCCGTGATGATGTCATAGAGAAACATTGTGAGGTTATCGAGTTCCGAGATGATGTCTTATAGATACATTGTGAGGTCATCGAGTTCCGTGATGATGTCATAGAGATACATTGTGATGTCATCGAGTTCCGTGATGATGTCATAGAGATACATTGTGAGGTCGAGTTCCGTGATGATGTCATAGTGTTACATTGTGATGTCATCGAGTTCCGCGATGATGTCATAGAGATACATTGTGAGGTCACCGAGTTCCCTGATGATGTCATAGTGTTACATTGTGAGGTCATCGAGTTCCGTGATGATGTCATCGAGTTCCGTGATGATGTCATATAGATACATTGTGAGGTCATCGAGTTCCGTGATGATGTCATAGAGGTACATTGTGAGATCACCGAGTTCCATGACGATGTCGTCGAGTTCCGTGATGATGTCATAGAGATACATTGTGAGGTCATCGAGTTCCGTGATGATGTCATAGAGATACATTGTGAGGTCATATAGTTCCGTGATGTCATCGAGTTCCGTGATGATGTCATAGAGATACATTGTGAGGTCATCGAGTTCCGTGATGATGTCATAGAGATACATTGTGAGGTCATCGAGTTCCGTGATGATGTCATAGTGTTACATTGTGAGGTCATCAAGCTCCGTGATGATGTCATCGAGTTCCGTGATGATGTCATAGAGATACATTGTGAGGTCATCGAGTTCTGTGATGATGTCATAGAGATACATTGTGAGGTCACCGAGTTCCGTGGTGATGTCATAGTGTTACATTGTGAGGTCACCGAGTTCCGTGGTGATGTCATAGTGTTAAATTGTGAGGTCATCGAGTTCCGTGACGATGTCATCGAGTTCCGTGATAATGTCATAGAGATACATTGTGAGGTCATCGAGTTCCGTGATGATGTCATAGAGAAACATTGTGAGGTCATCGAGTTCCGTGATGTCATAGAGATACATTGTGAGGTCATCGAGTTCCGTGATGATGTCATAGAGATACATTGTGAGGTCATCGAGTTCTGTGATGATGTCATAGAGATACATTGTGAGGTCACCGAGTTCCGTGGTGATGTCATAGTGTTACATTGTGAGGTCATCGAGTTCCGTGATGATGTCATCGAGTTCCGTGATGATGTCATAGAGAAACATTGTGAGGTCATCGAGTTCCGTGATGATGTCATAGAGATACATTGTGAGGTCATCGAGTTCTGTGATGATGTCATAGTGTTACATTATGATGTCATCGAGTTCCGTGATGGTCATAGAGATACATTGTGAGGTCAAAGAGTTCCGTGATGATGTCATAGTGTTACATTGTGATGTCATCGAGTTCTGTGATGATGTCATAGAGATACATTGTGAGGTCATCGAGTTCCGTGATGATGTCATAGAGATACATTGTGATTTCATCGAGTTCCGTGATGATGTCATAGAGATACATTGTGAGGTCATCGAGTTCCGTGATGATGTCATAGAGATACATTGTGAGGTCATCGAGTTCCGTGATGATGTCATAGTGTTACATTGTGAGGTCATCGAGTTCCGTGATGATGTCATCGAGTTCCGTGATGATGTCATAGAGAAACATTGTGAGGTCATCGAGTTCTGTGATGATGTCATAGAGATACATTGTGAGGTCATCGAGTTCTGTGATGATGTCATAGTGTTACATTATGATGTCATCGAGTTCCGTGATGATGTCATAGAGATACATTGTGAGGTCATCGAGTTCCGTAATGATGTCATAGAGAAACATTGTGAGGTCATCGAGTTCCGTGATGATGTCATAGAGATACATTGTGAGGTCACCGAGTTCCGTGATGTCATCGAGTTACGTGATGATGTCATAGTTACATTGTGATGTCATCGAGTTCCGTGATGATGTCATAGAGAAACATTGTGAGGTCATCGAGTTCCGTGATGATGTCATAGAGATACATTGTGAGGTCACCGATTTCCGTGATGATGTCATAGTGTTACATTATGAGGTCATTGAGTTCCGTGATGATGTCATCGAGTTCCGTGATGATGTCATAGAGATACATTGTGAGGTCATCGAGTTCCGTGATGATGTCATAGAGAAACATTGTGAGGTCATCGAGTTCCGTGATGATGTCATAGAGATACATTGTGAGGTCATCGAGTTCTGTGATGATGTCATAGTGTTACATTGTGATGTCATCCAGTTCCGTGATGATGTCATAGAGATACATTGTGAGGTCATCGAGTTCCGTGATGATGTTATAGTGTTACATTGTGAGGTCATCGAGTTCCGTGATGATGTCATCGAGTTCCGAGATGATGTCATAGAGATACATTGTGAGGTCATCGAGTTCCGTGATGATGTCATAGAGAAACATTGTGAGGTCATCGAGTTCCGTGATGATGTCATAGAGATACATTGTGAGGTCACCGATTTCCGTGATGATGTCATAGTGTTACATTATGAGGTCATTGAGTTCCGTGATGATATCATTGAGTTCCGTGATGATGTCATAGAGATACATTGTGAGGTCATTGAGTTCCGTGATGATGTCATAGAGAAACATTGTGAGGTCATCGAGTTCCGTGATGATGTCATAGAGATACATTGTGAGGTCATCGAGTTCTGTGATGATGTCATAGTGTTACATTGTGATGTCATCCAGTTCCGTGATGCTGTCATAGAGATACATTGTGAGGTCATCGAGTTCCGTGATGATGTTATAGTGTTACATTGTGAGGTCATCGAGTTCCGTGATGATGTCATAGAGATACATTGTGAGGTCATCGAGTTCCGTGATGATGTCATAGAGATACATTGTGAGGTCACCGAGTTCCGTGATGATGTCATAGTGTTACATTGTGAGATCATCGAGTTCCGTGATGATGTCATCGAGTTCCGAGATGATGTCATAGAGATACATTGTGAGGTCATCGAGTTCCGTGATGATGTCATAGAGAAACATTGTGAGGTCATCGAGTTCTGTGATGATGTCATAGAGATACATTGTGAGGTCATCGAGTTCTGTGATGATGTCATAGAGATACATTGTGAGGTCATCGAGTTCTGTGATGATGTCATCGTGTTAAATTGTGATGTCTTCCAGTTCCGTGATGTTGTCATAGAGATACATTGTGAGGTCATCGAGTTCCGTTATGATGTCATAGAGATACATTGTGAGGTCATCGAGTTCCGTGATGATGTCATAGAGATACCTTGTGAGGTCATCGAGTTCTGTGATGATGTCATAGTGTTACATTGTGATGTCATCGAGTTCCGTGATGATGTCATAGAGATACATTGTGAGGTCATCGAGTTCCGTGATGATGTTATAGTGTTACATTGTGAGGTCATCGAGTTCCGTGATGATGTCATAGAGATACATTGTGAGGTCATCGAGTTCCGTGATGATGTCATAGAGATACATTGTGAGGTCACCGAGTTCCGTGATGATGTCATAGTGTTACATTGTGATGTCATCGAGTTCCGTGATGATGTCATAGAGATACATTGTGAGGTCATCGAGTTCCGTGATGATGTTATAGTGTTACATTGTGAGGTCATCGAGTTCCGTGATGATGTCATAGAGATACATTGTGAGGTCATCGAGTTCCGTGATGATGTCATAGAGATACATTGTGAGGTCACCGAGTTCCGTGATGATGTCATAGTGTTACATTGTGAGATCATCGAGTTCCGTGATGATGTCATAGAGATACATTGTGAGGTCATCGAGTTCCGTGATGATGTCATAGAGATACATTGTGAGGTCACCGAGTTCCGTGATGATGTCATAGAGATACATTGTGAGGTCATCGAGTTCCGTGATGATGTCATAGAGATACCTTGTGAGGTCATTGAGTTCTGTGATGATGTCATAGTGTTACATTGTGATGTCATCGAGTTCCGCAATGATGTCATAGAGATACATTGTGAGGTCACCGAGTTCCATGACGATGTCGTCGAGTTCCGTGATGATGTCATAGAGATACATTGTGAGGTCATCGAGTTCCGTGATGATGTCATAGTGTGAAATTGTGAGGTCATCGAGTTCCGTGATGATGTCATCGAGTTCCGTGATGATGTCATCGAGTTCTGTGATGATGTCATAGAGATACATTGTGAGGTCATCAAGCTCCGTGGTTATGTCATAGACATATATTGTGAGGTCACCGAGTTCCGTGATGATGTCATCGAGTTCCGTGATGATGTCATAGAGATACATTGTGAAGTCATTGAGTTCCGTGATGATGTCATAGATATACATTGTGAGGTCATCGAGTTCCGTGATGATGTCATCGACTTCTGTGATGATGTCATAGATATACATTGTGAGGTCATCGAGTTCTGTGATGATGTCATAGAGATACATTGTGAGGTCACCGAGTTCCGTGATGATGTCATAGTGTTACATTGTGAGGTCATCGAGTTCCGTGATGATGTCATCGAGTTCCGTGATGATGTCATAAAGATACATTGTGAGGTCATCAAGTTCCGTGATGATGTCATAGAATTACATTGTGAGGTCATCGAGTTCCGTAATGGTGTCATAGTTACATTGTGATGTCATCGAGTTCCGTGATGATGTCATAGCGAAACATTGTGATGTCATCGAGTTCCGTGATGATGTCATCGAGTTCCGTGATGATGTCATAGAGATACATTGTGAGGTCATCAAGTTCCGTGATGTCATCGAGTTCCGTGATGATGTCATAGTTACATTGTGATGTCATCGAGTTCCGTGATGATGTCATACAGATACATTGTGAGGTCATCGAGTTCCGTGATGATGTCATAGAGATACATTGTGAGGTCATCAAGTTCCGTGATGATGTCATAGTGTTACATTGTGATGCCATCGAGTTCCGTGATGATGTCATAGAGATACATTGTGAGGTCATCGAGTTCCGTGATGATGTCATAGAGAAACATTGTGAGGTTATCGAGTTCCGTGATGATGTCTTAGAGATACATTGTGAGGTCATCGAGTTCCGTAATGATGTCATAGAGATACATTTTGAGGTCACCGAGTTCCGTGATGATGTCATAGTTACATTGTGATGTCATCGAGTTCCGTGATGATGACATAGAGATACATTGTGAGGTCATCGAGTTCCGTGATGATGTCATAGAGATACATTGTGACGTCATCGAGTTCCGTGATGATGTCATAGAGAAACATTGTGAGGTCATCGAGTTCCGTGATGATGTCATCGAGTTCCGTGATGATGTCATAGAGATACATTGTGAAGTCATCGAGTTCCGTGATGATGTCATAGATATACATTGTGAGGTCATCGAGTTCTGTGATGATGTCATAGTTACATTGTGATGTCATCGAGTTCCGTGATGATGTCATAGAGATACATTGAGAGGTCATCGAGGTCCGTGATGATGTCAAAGAGAAACATTGTGAGGTCATCGAGTTCCGTGATGATGTCATAGAGATACATTGTGAGGTCATCGAGTTCTGTGATGATGTCATAGTGTTACATTATGATGTCATCGAGTTCCGTGATGGTCATAGAGATACATTGTGAGGTCAAAGAGTTCCGTGATGATGTCATAGTGTTACATTGTGATGTCATCGAGTTCTGTGATGATGTCATAGAGATACATTGTGAGGTCATCGAGTTCCGTGATGATGTCATAGAGATACATTGTGATTTCATCGAGTTCCGTGATGATGTCATAGAGATACATTGTGAGGTCATCGAGTTCCGTGATGATGTCATAGAGATACATTGTGAGGTCACCGAGTTCCGTGATGATGTCATAGTGTTACATTGTGAGGTCATCGAGTTCCGTGATGATGTCATCGAGTTCCGTGATGATGTCATAGAGAAACATTGTGAGGTCATCGAGTTCTGTGATGACGTCATAGAGATACATTGTGAGGTCATCGAGTTCTGTGATGATGTCATAGTGTTACATTATGATGTCATCGAGTTCCGTGATGGTCATAGAGATACATTGTGAGGTCAAAGAGTTCCGTGATGATGTCATAGTGTTACATTGTGATGTCATCGAGTTCTGTGATGATATCATAGAGATACATTGTGAGGTCATCGAGTTCCGTGATGATGTCATAGAGATACATTGTGATTTCATCGAGTTTCGTGATGATGTCATAGAGATACATTGTGAGGTCATCGAGTTCCGTGATGATGTCATAGAGATACATTGTGAGGTCACCGAGTTCCGTGATGATGTCATAGAGATACATTGTGAGGTCATCGAGTTCCGTGATGATGTCATAGAGATACCTTGTGAGGTCATCAAGTTCTGTGATGATGTCATAGTGTTACATTGTGATGTCATCGAGTTCCGTGATGATGTCATAGAGATACATTGTGAGGTCATCTAGTTCCGTGATGATGTCATAGTGTTACATTGTGAGGTCATCGATCTCCGTGATGATGTCATCGAGTTCCGCGATGATGTCATAGAGATACATTGTGAGGTCATCGAGTTCCGTGATGATGTCATAGAGATACATTGTGAGGTCACCGAGTTCCGTGGTGATGTCATAGTGTTACATTGTGAGGTCATCGAGTTCCGTGATGATGTCATCGAGTTCCGTGATGATGTCATAGAGATACATCGTGAGGTCATTGAGTTCCGTGATGATGTCATAGAGAAACATTGTGAGGTCATCGAGTTCCGTGATGATGTCATAGAGATACATTGTGAGGTCATCGAGTTCCGTGATGATGTCATAGAGATACATTGTGAGGTCATCGAGTTCCGTGATGATGTCATAGTGTTACATTGTGAGGTCATCGAGTTCCGTGATGATGTCATAGATATACATTGTGATGTCATCGAGTTCTGTGATGATGTCATAGTTACATTGTGATGTCATCGAGTTCCGTGATGATGTCATAGAGATACATTGAGAGGTCATCGAGGTCCGTGATGATGTCATAGAGAAACATTGTGAGGTCATCGAGTTCCGTGATGATGTCATAGAGATACATTGTGAGGTCATCGAGTTCCGTGGTGATGTCATAGAGATACATTGTGAGGTCATCGAGTTCCATGATGATGTCATAGAGATACATTGTGAGGTCATCGAGTTCCGTGATGATGTCATCGAGTTCCGTGATGATGTCATAGAGATACATTGTGCGGTCATCGAGTTCCGTGATGATGTCATAGAGATACATTGTGAGGTCATCGAGTTCCGTGATAATGTCATAGTGTTACATTGTGATGTCATCGAGTACCGTGATGATGTCATAGTTACATTGTGATGTCATCGAGTTCCGTGATGATGTCATAGAAATACATTGTGAGGTCATCGATTTCCGTGATGATATCATAGAGAAACATTGTGAGGTCATTGAGTTCCGTGATGATGCCATAGAGATACATTGTGACGTCATCGAGTTCCGTGATGATGTCATAGAGAAACATTGTGAGGTCATCGAGTTCCGTGATGATGTCATCGAGTTCCGTGATGATGTCATAGAGATACATTGTGAAGTCATTGAGTTCCGTGATGATGTCATAGATATACATTGTGAGGTCATCGAGTTCCGTGATGATGTCATAGAGATACATTGTGAGGTCACCGAGTTCCGTGATGATGTCATAGTGTTACATTGTGAGGTCATCGAGTTCCGTGATGATGTCATCGAGTTCCGTGATGATGTCATAAAGATACATTGTGAGGTCATCAAGTTCCGTGATGATGTCATAGAATTACATTGTGAGGTCATCGAGTTCCGTGATGGTGTCATAGTTACATTGTGATGTCATCGAGTTCCGTGATGATGTCATAGAGATACATTGTGAGGTCATCGAGTTCCGTGATGATGTCATAGAGATACATTGTGAGGTCGAGTTCCGTGATGATGTCATAGTGTTACATTGTGATGTCATCGAGTTCCGCAATGATGTCATAGAGATACATTGTGAGGTCATCGAGTTCCGCGATGATGTCATAGTGTTACATTGTGAGGTCATCGAGTTCCGTGATGATGTCATCGAGTTCCGTGATGATGTCATATAGATACATTGTGAGGTCATCGAGTTCCGTGATGATGTCATAGAGGTACATTGTGAGGTCACCGAGTTCCATGACGATGTCATCGAGTTCCGTGATGATGTCATAGAGATACATTGTGAGGTCATCGAGTTCTTTGATGATGTCATAGAGATACATTGTGAGGTCATATAGTTCCGTGATGTCATCGAGTTCCGTGATGATGTCATAGTTACATTGTGATGTCATCGAGTTCCGTGATGATGTCATAGAGAAACATTGTGAGGTCATCAAGTTCCGTGATGATGTCATAGTGTTACATTGTGAGGTCATGGAGTTCCGTGATGATGTCATCGAGTTCCGTGATGATGTCATAGGGATACATTGTGAGGGCATCAAGTTCCGTGATGTCATCGAGTTCCGTGATGATGTCATAGTTACATTGTGATGTCATCGAGTTCCGTGATGATGTCATACAGATACATTGTGAGGTCATAGAGTTCCGTGATGATGTCATCGAGTTCCGTGATGATGTCATAGAGATACATTGTGAGGTCATCGAGTTCCGTGATGATGTCATAGAGAAACATTGTGAGGTTATCGAGTTCCGTGATGATGTCTTAGAGATACATTGTGAGGTCATCGAGTTCCGTGATGATGTCATAGAGATACATTGTGATGTCATCGAGTTCCGTGATGATGTCATAGAGATACATTGTGAGGTCGAGTTCCGTGATGATGTCATAGTGTTACATTGTGATGTCATCGAGTTCTGTGATGATGTCATAGAGATACATTGTGAGGTCACCGAGTTCCCTGATGATGTCATAGTGTTACATTGTGAGGTCATCGAGTTCCGTGATGATGTCATCGAGTTCCGTGATGATGTCATATAGATACATTGTGAGGTCATCGAGTTCCGTGATGATGTCATAGAGGTACATTGTGAGATCACCGAGTTCCATGACGATGTCGTCGAGTTCCGTGATGATGTCATAGAGATACATTGTGAGGTCATCGAGTTCCGTGATGATGTCATAGAGATACATTGTGAGGTCATATAGTTCCGTGATGTCATCGAGTTCCGTGATTATGTCATAGTTACATTGTGATGTCATCGAGTTCCGTGATGATGTCATAGAGAAACATTGTGAGGTCATCAAGTTCCGTGATGATGTCATAGAGTTCCGTGATGATGTCATCGAGTTCCGTGATGATGTCATCGAGTTCCGTGATGATGTCATAGGGATACATTGTGAGGTCATCAAGTTCTGTGATGTCATCGAGTTCCGTGATGATGTCATAGTTACATTGTGATGTCATCGAGTTCCGTGATGATGTCATACAGATACATTGTGAGGTCATCGAGTTCCGTGATGATGTCATCGAGTTCCGTGATGATGTCATAGAGATACATTGTGAGGTCATCGAGTTCCGTGATGATGTCATAGAGAAACATTGTGAGGTTATCGAGTTCCGAGATGATGTCTTATAGATACATTGTGAGGTCATCGAGTTCCGTGATGATGTCATAGAGATACATTGTGATGTCATCGAGTTCCGTGATGATGTCATAGAGATACATTGTGAGGTCGAGTTCCGTGATGATGTCATAGTGTTACATTGTGATGTCATCGAGTTCCGCGATGATGTCATAGAGATACATTGTGAGGTCACCGAGTTCCCTGATGATGTCATAGTGTTACATTGTGAGGTCATCGAGTTCCGTGATGATGTCATCGAGTTCCGTGATGATGTCATATAGATACATTGTGAGGTCATCGAGTTCCGTGATGATGTCATAGAGATACCTTGTGAGGTCATCGAGTTCTGTGATGATGTCATAGTGTTACATTGTGATGTCATCGAGTTCCGTGATGATGTCATAGAGATACATTGTGAGGTCACCGAGTTCCGTGATGATGTCATAGAGATACATTGTGAGGTCTTTGAGTTCCGTGATGATGTCATAGAGATACCTTGTGAGGTCATCGAGTTCTGTGATGATGTCATAGTGTTACATTGTGATGTCATCGAGTTCCGTGATGATGTCATAGAGATACATTGTGAGGTCATCGAGTTCCGTGATGATGTTATAGTGTTACATTGTGAGGTCATCGAGTTCCGTGATGATGTCATAGAGATACATTGTGAGGTCATCGAGTTCCGTGATGATGTCATAGAGATACATTGTGAGGTCACCGAGTTCCGTGATGATGTCATAGTGTTACATTGTGAGATCATCGAGTTCCGTGATGATGTCATAGAGATACATTGTGAGGTCATCGAGTTCCGTGATGATGTCATAGAGATACATTGTGAGGTCACCGAGTTCCGTGATGATGTCATAGAGATACATTGTGAGGTCATCGAGTTCCGTGATGATGTCATAGAGATACCTTGTGAGGTCATTGAGTTCTGTGATGATGTCATAGTGTTACATTGTGATGTCATCGAGTTCCGCAATGATGTCATAGAGATACATTGTGAGGTCACCGAGTTCCATGACGATGTCGTCGAGTTCTGTGATGATGTCATAGTGTTACATTATGATGTCATCGAGTTCCGTGATGGTCATAGAGATACATTGTGAGGTCAAAGAGTTCCGTGATGATGTCATAGTGTTACATTGTGATGTCATCGAGTTCTGTGATGATATCATAGAGATACATTGTGAGGTCATCGAGTTCCGTGATGATGTCATAGAGATACATTGTGATTTCATCGAGTTTCGTGATGATGTCATAGAGATACATTGTGAGGTCATCGAGTTCCGTGATGATGTCATAGAGATACATTGTGAGGTCACCGAGTTCCGTGATGATGTCATAGAGATACATTGTGAGGTCATCGAGTTCCGTGATGATGTCATAGAGATACCTTGTGAGGTCATCAAGTTCTGTGATGATGTCATAGTGTTACATTGTGATGTCATCGAGTTCCGTGATGATGTCATAGAGATACATTGTGAGGTCATCTAGTTCCGTGATGATGTCATAGTGTTACATTGTGAGGTCATCGATCTCCGTGATGATGTCATCGAGTTCCGCGATGATGTCATAGAGATACATTGTGAGGTCATCGAGTTCCGTGATGATGTCATAGAGATACATTGTGAGGTCACCGAGTTCCGTGGTGATGTCATAGTGTTACATTGTGAGGTCATCGAGTTCCGTGATGATGTCATCGAGTTCCGTGATGATGTCATAGAGATACATCGTGAGGTCATTGAGTTCCGTGATGATGTCATAGAGAAACATTGTGAGGTCATCGAGTTCCGTGATGATGTCATAGAGATACATTGTGAGGTCATCGAGTTCCGTGATGATGTCATAGAGATACATTGTGAGGTCATCGAGTTCCGTGATGATGTCATAGTGTTACATTGTGAGGTCATCGAGTTCCGTGATGATGTCATAGATATACATTGTGATGTCATCGAGTTCTGTGATGATGTCATAGTTACATTGTGATGTCATCGAGTTCCGTGATGATGTCATAGAGATACATTGAGAGGTCATCGAGGTCCGTGATGATGTCATAGAGAAACATTGTGAGGTCATCGAGTTCCGTGATGATGTCATAGAGATACATTGTGAGGTCATCGAGTTCTGTGGTGATGTCATAGAGATACATTGTGAGGTCATCGAGTTCCATGATGATGTCATAGAGATACATTGTGAGGTCATCGAGTTCCGTGATGATGTCATCGAGTTCCGTGATGATGTCATAGAGATACATTGTGCGGTCATCGAGTTCCGTGATGATGTCATAGAGATACATTGTGAGGTCATCGAGTTCCGTGATAATGTCATAGTGTTACATTGTGATGTCATCGAGTACCGTGATGATGTCATAGTTACATTGTGATGTCATCGAGTTCCGTGATGATGTCATAGAAATACATTGTGAGGTCATCGATTTCCGTGATGATATCATAGAGAAACATTGTGAGGTCAATGAGTTCCGTGATGATGCCATAGAGATACATTGTGACGTCATCGAGTTCCGTGATGATGTCATAGAGAAACATTGTGAGGTCATCGAGTTCCGTGATGATGTCATCGAGTTCCGTGATGATGTCATAGAGATACATTGTGAAGTCATTGAGTTCCGTGATGATGTCATAGATATACATTGTGAGGTCATCGAGTTCCGTGATGATGTCATAGAGATACATTGTGAGGTCACCGAGTTCCGTGATGATGTCATAGTGTTACATTGTGAGGTCATCGAGTTCCGTGATGATGTCATCGAGTTCCGTGATGATGTCATAAAGATACATTGTGAGGTCATCAAGTTCCGTGATGATGTCATAGAATTACATTGTGAGGTCATCGAGTTCCGTGATGGTGTCATAGTTACATTGTGATGTCATCGAGTTCCGTGATGATGTCATAGAGATACATTGTGAGGTCATCGAGTTCCGTGATGATGTCATAGAGATACATTGTGAGGTCGAGTTCCGTGATGATGTCATAGTGTTACATTGTGATGTCATCGAGTTCCGCAATGATGTCATAGAGATACATTGTGAGGTCATCGAGTTCCGCGATGATGTCATAGTGTTACATTGTGAGGTCATCGAGTTCCGTGATGATGTCATCGAGTTCCGTGATGATGTCATATAGATACATTGTGAGGTCATCGAGTTCCGTGATGATGTCATAGAGGTACATTGTGAGGTCACCGAGTTCCATGACGATGTCATCGAGTTCCGTGATGATGTCATAGAGATACATTGTGAGGTCATCGAGTTCTTTGATGATGTCATAGAGATACATTGTGAGGTCATATAGTTCCGTGATGTCATCGAGTTCCGTGATGATGTCATAGTTACATTGTGATGTCATCGAGTTCCGTGATGATGTCATAGAGAAACATTGTGAGGTCATCAAGTTCCGTGATGATGTCATAGTGTTACATTGTGAGGTCATGGAGTTCCGTGATGATGTCATCGAGTTCCGTGATGATGTCATAGGGATACATTGTGAGGGCATCAAGTTCCGTGATGTCATCGAGTTCCGTGATGATGTCATAGTTACATTGTGATGTCATCGAGTTCCGTGATGATGTCATACAGATACATTGTGAGGTCATAGAGTTCCGTGATGATGTCATCGAGTTCCGTGATGATGTCATAGAGATACATTGTGAGGTCATCGAGTTCCGTGATGATGTCATAGAGAAACATTGTGAGGTTATCGAGTTCCGTGATGATGTCTTAGAGATACATTGTGAGGTCATCGAGTTCCGTGATGATGTCATAGAGATACATTGTGATGTCATCGAGTTCTGTGATGATGTCATAGAGATACATTGTGAGGTCGAGTTCCGTGATGATGTCATAGTGTTACATTGTGATGTCATCGAGTTCTGTGATGATGTCATAGAGATACATTGTGAGGTCACCGAGTTCCCTGATGATGTCATAGTGTTACATTGTGAGGTCATCGAGTTCCGTGATGATGTCATCGAGTTCCGTGATGATGTCATATAGATACATTGTGAGGTCATCGAGTTCCGTGATGATGTCATAGAGGTACATTGTGAGATCACCGAGTTCCATGACGATGTCGTCGAGTTCCGTGATGATGTCATAGAGATACATTGTGAGGTCATCGAGTTCCGTGATGATGTCATAGAGATACATTGTGAGGTCATATAGTTCCGTGATGTCATCGAGTTCCGTGATTATGTCATAGTTACATTGTGATGTCATCGAGTTCCGTGATGATGTCATAGAGAAACATTGTGAGGTCATCAAGTTCCGTGATGATGTCATAGAGTTCCGTGATGATGTCATCGAGTTCCGTGATGATGTCATCGAGTTCCGTGATGATGTCATAGGGATACATTGTGAGGTCATCAAGTTCTGTGATGTCATCGAGTTCCGTGATGATGTCATAGTTACATTGTGATGTCATCGAGTTCCGTGATGATGTCATACAGATACATTGTGAGGTCATCGAGTTCCGTGATGATGTCATCGAGTTCCGTGATGATGTCATAGAGATACATTGTGAGGTCATCGAGTTCCGTGATGATGTCATAGAGAAACATTGTGAGGTTATCGAGTTCCGAGATGATGTCTTATAGATACATTGTGAGGTCATCGAGTTCCGTGATGATGTCATAGAGATACATTGTGATGTCATCGAGTTCCGTGATGATGTCATAGAGATACATTGTGAGGTCGAGTTCCGTGATGATGTCATAGTGTTACATTGTGATGTCATCGAGTTCCGCGATGATGTCATAGAGATACATTGTGAGGTCACCGAGTTCCCTGATGATGTCATAGTGTTACATTGTGAGGTCATCGAGTTCCGTGATGATGTCATCGAGTTCCGTGATGATGTCATATAGATACATTGTGAGGTCATCGAGTTCCGTGATGATGTCATAGAGATACCTTGTGAGGTCATCGAGTTCTGTGATGATGTCATAGTGTTACATTGTGATGTCATCGAGTTCCGTGATGATGTCATAGAGATACATTGTGAGGTCACCGAGTTCCGTGATGATGTCATAGAGATACATTGTGAGGTCATTGAGTTCCGTGATGATGTCATAGAGATACCTTGTGAGGTCATCGAGTTCTGTGATGATGTCATAGTGTTACATTGTGATGTCATCGAGTTCCGTGATGATGTCATAGAGATACATTGTGAGGTCATCGAGTTCCGTGATGATGTTATAGTGTTACATTGTGAGGTCATCGAGTTCCGTGATGATGTCATAGAGATACATTGTGAGGTCATCGAGTTCCGTGATGATGTCATAGAGATACATTGTGAGGTCACCGAGTTCCGTGATGATGTCATAGTGTTACATTGTGAGATCATCGAGTTCCGTGATGATGTCATAGAGATACATTGTGAGGTCATCGAGTTCCGTGATGATGTCATAGAGATACATTGTGAGGTCACCGAGTTCCGTGATGATGTCATAGAGATACATTGTGAGGTCATCGAGTTCCGTGATGATGTCATAGAGATACCTTGTGAGGTCATTGAGTTCTGTGATGATGTCATAGTGTTACATTGTGATGTCATCGAGTTCCGCAATGATGTCATAGAGATACATTGTGAGGTCACCGAGTTCCATGACGATGTCGTCGAGTTCCGTGATGATGTCATAGAGATACATTGTGAGGTCATCGAGTTCCGTGATGATGTCATAGTGTGAAATTGTGAGGTCATCGAGTTCCGTGATGATGTCATCGAGTTCCGTGATGATGTCATCGAGTTCTGTGATGATGTCATAGAGATACATTGTGAGGTCATCAAGCTCCGTGGTTATGTCATAGACATATATTGTGAGGTCACCGAGTTCCGTGATGATGTCATCGAGTTCCGTGATGATGTCATAGAGATACATTGTGAAGTCATTGAGTTCCGTGATGATGTCATAGATATACATTGTGAGGTCATCGAGTTCCGTGATGATGTCATCGACTTCTGTGATGATGTCATAGATATACATTGTGAGGTCATCGAGTTCTGTGATGATGTCATAGAGATACATTGTGAGGTCACCGAGTTCCGTGATGATGTCATAGTGTTACATTGTGAGGTCATCGAGTTCCGTGATGATGTCATCGAGTTCCGTGATGATGTCATAAAGATACATTGTGAGGTCATCAAGTTCCGTGATGATGTCATAGAATTACAATGTGAGGTCATCGAGTTCCGTAATGGTGTCATAGTTACATTGTGATGTCGTCGAGTTCCGTGATGATGTCATAGCGAAACATTGTGATGTCATCGAGTTCCGTGATGATGTCATCGAGTTCCGTGATGATGTCATAGAGATACATTGTGAGGTCATCAAGTTCCGTGATGTCATCGAGTTCCGTGATGATGTCATAGTTACATTGTGATGTCATCGAGTTCCGTGATGATGTCATACAGATACATTGTGAGGTCATCGAGTTCCGTGATGATGTCATAGAGATACATTGTGAGGTCATCAAGTTCCGTGATGATGTCATAGTGTTACATTGTGATGCCATCGAGTTCCGTGATGATGTCATAGAGATACATTGTGAGGTCATCGAGTTCCGTGATGATGTCATAGAGAAACATTGTGAGGTTATCGAGTTCCGTGATGATGTCTTAGAGATACATTGTGAGGTCATCGAGTTCCGTAATGATGTCATAGAGATACATTTTGAGGTCACCGAGTTCCGTGATGATGTCATAGTTACATTGTGATGTCATCGAGTTCCGTGATGATGACATAGAGATACATTGTGAGGTCATCGAGTTCCGTGATGATGTCATAGAGATACATTGTGACGTCATCGAGTTCCGTGATGATGTCATAGAGAAACATTGTGAGGTCATCGAGTTCCGTGATGATGTCATCGAGTTCCGTGATGATGTCATAGAGATACATTGTGAAGTCATCGAGTTCCGTGATGATGTCATAGATATACATTGTGAGGTCATCGAGTTCTGTGATGATGTCATAGTTACATTGTGATGTCATCGAGTTCCGTGATGATGTCATAGAGATACATTGAGAGGTCATCGAGGTCCGTGATGATGTCAAAGAGAAACATTGTGAGGTCATCGAGTTCCGTGATGATGTCATAGAGATACATTGTGAGGTCATCGAGTTCCGTGATGATGTCATCGAGTTCCGTGATGATGTCATAGAGATACATTGTGAAGTCATTGAGTTCCGTGATGATGTCATAGATATACATTGTGAGGTCATCGAGTTCCGTGATGATGTCATAGAGATACATTGTGAGGTCACCGAGTTCCGTGATGATGTCATAGTGTTACATTGTGAGGTCATCGAGTTCCGTGATGATGTCATCGAGTTCCGTGATGATGTCATAAAGATACATTGTGAGGTCATCAAGTTCCGTGATGATGTCATAGAATTACATTGTGAGGTCATCGAGTTCCGTGATGGTGTCATAGTTACATTGTGATGTCATCGAGTTCCTTGATGATGTCATAGAGATACATTGTGAGGTCATCGAGTTCCGTGATGATGTCATAGAGATACATTGTGAGGTCGAGTTCCGTGATGATGTCATAGTGTTACATTGTGATGTCATCGAGTTCCGCAATGATGTCATAGAGATACATTGTGAGGTCATCGAGTTCCGCGATGATGTCATAGTGTTACATTGTGAGGTCATCGAGTTCCGTGATGATGTCATCGAGTTCCGTGATGATGTCATATAGATACATTGTGAGGTCATCGAGTTCCGTGATGATGTCATAGAGGTACATTGTGAGGTCACCGAGTTCCATGACGATGTCATCGAGTTCCGTGATGATGTCATAGAGATACATTGTGAGGTCATCGAGTTCTGTGATGATGTCATAGAGATACATTGAGAGGTCATATAGTTCCGTGATGTCATCGAGTTCCGTGATGATGTCATAGTTACATTGTGATGTCATCGAGTTCCGTGATGATGTCATAGAGAAACATTGTGAGGTCATCAAGTTCCGTGATGATGTCATAGTGTTACATTGTGAGGTCATGGAGTTCCGTGATGATGTCATCGAGTTCCGTGATGATGTCATAGGGATACATTGTGAGGGCATCAAGTTCCGTGATGTCATCGAGTTCCGTGATGATGTCATAGTTACATTGTGATGTCATCGAGTTCCGTGATGATGTCATACAGATACATTGTGAGGTCATAGAGTTCCGTGATGATGTCATCGAGTTCCGTGATGATGTCATAGAGATACATTGTGAGGTCATCGAGTTCCGTGATGATGTCATAGAGAAACATTGTGAGGTTATCGAGTTCCGTGATGATGTCTTAGAGATACATTGTGAGGTCATCGAGTTCCGTGATGATGTCATAGAGATACATTGTGATGTCATCGAGTTCCGTGATGATGTCATAGAGATACATTGTGAGGTCGAGTTCCGTGATGATGTCATAGTGTTACATTGTGATGTCATCGAGTTCCGCGATGATGTCATAGAGATACATTGTGAGGTCCCCGAGTTCCCTGATGATGTCATAGTGTTACATTGTGAGGTCATCGAGTTCCGTGATGATGTCATCGAGTTCCGTGATGATGTCATATAGATACATTGTGAGGTCATCGAGTTCCGTGATGATGTCATAGAGGTACATTGTGAGATCACCGAGTTCCATGACGATGTCGTCGAGTTCCGTGATGATGTCATAGAGATACATTGTGAGGTCATCGAGTTCCGTGATGATGTCATAGAGATACATTGTGAGGTCATATAGTTCCGTGATGTCATCGAGTTCCGTGATGATGTCATAGTTACATTGTGATGTCATCGAGTTCCGTGATGATGTCATAGAGATACCTTGTGAGGTCATCGAGTTCTGTGATGATGTCATAGTGTTACATTGTGATGTCATCGAGTTCCGTGATGATGTCATAGAGATACATTGTGAGGTCATCGAGTTCCGTGATGATGTTATAGTGTTACATTGTGAGGTCATCGAGTTCCGTGATGATGTCATAGAGATACATTGTGAGGTCATCGAGTTCCGTGATGATGTCATAGAGATACATTGTGAGGTCACCGAGTTCCGTGATGATGTCATAGTGTTACATTGTGAGATCATCGAGTTCCGTGATGATGTCATAGAGATACATTGTGAGGTCATCGAGTTCCGTGATGATGTCATAGAGATACATTGTGAGGTCACCGAGTTCCGTGATGATGTCATAGAGATACATTGTGAGGTCATCGAGTTCCGTGATGATGTCATAGAGATACCTTGTGAGGTCATTGAGTTCTGTGATGATGTCATAGTGTTACATTGTGATGTCATCGAGTTCCGCAATGATGTCATAGAGATACATTGTGAGGTCACCGAGTTCCATGACGATGTCGTCGAGTTCCGTGATGATGTCATAGAGATACATTGTGAGGTCATCGAGTTCCGTGATGATGTCATAGTGTGAAATTGTGAGGTCATCGAGTTCCGTGATGATGTCATCGAGTTCCGTGATGATGTCATCGAGTTCTGTGATGATGTCATAGAGATACATTGTGAGGTCATCAAGCTCCGTGGTTATGTCATAGACATATATTGTGAGGTCACCGAGTTCCGTGATGATGTCATCGAGTTCCGTGATGATGTCATAGAGATACATTGTGAAGTCATTGAGTTCCGTGATGATGTCATAGATATACATTGTGAGGTCATCGAGTTCCGTGATGATGTCATCGACTTCTGTGATGATGTCATAGATATACATTGTGAGGTCATCGAGTTCTGTGATGATGTCATAGAGATACATTGTGAGGTCACCGAGTTCCGTGATGATGTCATAGTGTTACATTGTGAGGTCATCGAGTTCCGTGATGATGTCATCGAGTTCCGTGATGATGTCATAAAGATACATTGTGAGGTCATCAAGTTCCGTGATGATGTCATAGAATTACATTGTGAGGTCATCGAGTTCCGTAATGGTGTCATAGTTACATTGTGATGTCATCGAGTTCCGTGATGATGTCATAGCGAAACATTGTGATGTCATCGAGTTCCGTGATGATGTCATCGAGTTCCGTGATGATGTCATAGAGATACATTGTGAGGTCATCAAGTTCCGTGATGTCATCGAGTTCCGTGATGATGTCATAGTTACATTGTGATGTCATCGAGTTCCGTGATGATGTCATACAGATACATTGTGAGGTCATCGAGTTCCGTGATGATGTCATAGAGATACATTGTGAGGTCATCAAGTTCCGTGATGATGTCATAGTGTTACATTGTGATGCCATCGAGTTCCGTGATGATGTCATAGAGATACATTGTGAGGTCATCGAGTTCCGTGATGATGTCATAGAGAAACATTGTGAGGTTATCGAGTTCCGTGATGATGTCTTAGAGATACATTGTGAGGTCATCGAGTTCCGTAATGATGTCATAGAGATACATTTTGAGGTCACCGAGTTCCGTGATGATGTCATAGTTACATTGTGATGTCATCGAGTTCCGTGATGATGACATAGAGATACATTGTGAGGTCATCGAGTTCCGTGATGATGTCATAGAGATACATTGTGACGTCATCGAGTTCCGTGATGATGTCATAGAGAAACATTGTGAGGTCATCGAGTTCCGTGATGATGTCATCGAGTTCCGTGATGATGTCATAGAGATACATTGTGAAGTCATCGAGTTCCGTGATGATGTCATAGATATACATTGTGAGGTCATCGAGTTCTGTGATGATGTCATAGTTACATTGTGATGTCATCGAGTTCCGTGATGATGTCATAGAGATACATTGAGAGGTCATCGAGGTCCGTGATGATGTCAAAGAGAAACATTGTGAGGTCATCGAGTTCCGTGATGATGTCATAGAGATACATTGTGAGGTCATCGAGTTCTGTGATGATGTCATAGTGTTACATTATGATGTCATCGAGTTCCGTGATGGTCATAGAGATACATTGTGAGGTCAAAGAGTTCCGTGATGATGTCATAGTGTTACATTGTGATGTCATCGAGTTCTGTGATGATGTCATAGAGATACATTGTGAGGTCATCGAGTTCCGTGATGATGTCATAGAGATACATTGTGATTTCATCGAGTTCCGTGATGATGTCATAGAGATACATTGTGAGGTCATCGAGTTCCGTGATGATGTCATAGAGATACATTGTGAGGTCACCGAGTTCCGTGATGATGTCATAGTGTTACATTGTGAGGTCATCGAGTTCCGTGATGATGTCATCGAGTTCCGTGATGATGTCATAGAGAAACATTGTGAGGTCATCGAGTTCTGTGATGACGTCATAGAGATACATTGTGAGGTCATCGAGTTCTGTGATGATGTCATAGTGTTACATTATGATGTCATCGAGTTCCGTGATGGTCATAGAGATACATTGTGAGGTCAAAGAGTTCCGTGATGATGTCATAGTGTTACATTGTGATGTCATCGAGTTCTGTGATGATATCATAGAGATACATTGTGAGGTCATCGAGTTCCGTGATGATGTCATAGAGATACATTGTGATTTCATCGAGTTTCGTGATGATGTCATAGAGATACATTGTGAGGTCATCGAGTTCCGTGATGATGTCATAGAGATACATTGTGAGGTCACCGAGTTCCGTGATGATGTCATAGAGATACATTGTGAGGTCATCGAGTTCCGTGATGATGTCATAGAGATACCTTGTGAGGTCATCAAGTTCTGTGATGATGTCATAGTGTTACATTGTGATGTCATCGAGTTCCGTGATGATGTCATAGAGATACATTGTGAGGTCATCTAGTTCCGTGATGATGTCATAGTGTTACATTGTGAGGTCATCGATCTCCGTGATGATGTCATCGAGTTCCGCGATGATGTCATAGAGATACATTGTGAGGTCATCGAGTTCCGTGATGATGTCATAGAGATACATTGTGAGGTCACCGAGTTCCGTGGTGATGTCATAGTGTTACATTGTGAGGTCATCGAGTTCCGTGATGATGTCATCGAGTTCCGTGATGATGTCATAGAGATACATCGTGAGGTCATTGAGTTCCGTGATGATGTCATAGAGAAACATTGTGAGGTCATCGAGTTCCGTGATGATGTCATAGAGATACATTGTGAGGTCATCGAGTTCCGTGATGATGTCATAGAGATACATTGTGAGGTCATCGAGTTCCGTGATGATGTCATAGTGTTACATTGTGAGGTCATCGAGTTCCGTGATGATGTCATAGATATACATTGTGATGTCATCGAGTTCTGTGATGATGTCATAGTTACATTGTGATGTCATCGAGTTCCGTGATGATGTCATAGAGATACATTGAGAGGTCATCGAGGTCCGTGATGATGTCATAGAGAAACATTGTGAGGTCATCGAGTTCCGTGATGATGTCATAGAGATACATTGTGAGGTCATCGAGTTCCGTGGTGATGTCATAGAGATACATTGTGAGGTCATCGAGTTCCATGATGATGTCATAGAGATACATTGTGAGGTCATCGAGTTCCGTGATGATGTCATCGAGTTCCGTGATGATGTCATAGAGATACATTGTGCGGTCATCGAGTTCCGTGATGATGTCATAGAGATACATTGTGAGGTCATCGAGTTCCGTGATAATGTCATAGTGTTACATTGTGATGTCATCGAGTACCGTGATGATATCATAGAGAAACATTGTGAGGTCATTGAGTTCCGTGATGATGCCATAGAGATACATTGTGACGTCATCGAGTTCCGTGATGATGTCATAGAGAAACATTGTGAGGTCATCGAGTTCCGTGATGATGTCATCGAGTTCCGTGATGATGTCATAGAGATACATTGTGAAGTCATTGAGTTCCGTGATGATGTCATAGATATACATTGTGAGGTCATCGAGTTCCGTGATGATGTCATAGAGATACATTGTGAGGTCACCGAGTTCCGTGATGATGTCATAGTGTTACATTGTGAGGTCATCGAGTTCCGTGATGATGTCATCGAGTTCCGTGATGATGTCATAAAGATACATTGTGAGGTCATCAAGTTCCGTGATGATGTCATAGAATTACATTGTGAGGTCATCGAGTTCCGTGATGGTGTCATAGTTACATTGTGATGTCATCGAGTTCCGTGATGATGTCATAGAGATACATTGTGAGGTCATCGAGTTCCGTGATGATGTCATAGAGATACATTGTGAGGTCGAGTTCCGTGATGATGTCATAGTGTTACATTGTGATGTCGAGTTCCGCAATGATGTCATAGAGATACATTGTGAGGTCATCGAGTTCCGCGATGATGTCATAGTGTTACATTGTGAGGTCATCGAGTTCCGTGATGATGTCATCGAGTTCCGTGATGATGTCATATAGATACATTGTGAGGTCATCGAGTTCCGTGATGATGTCATAGAGGTACATTGTGAGGTCACCGAGTTCCATGACGATGTCATCGAGTTCCGTGATGATGTCATAGAGATACATTGTGAGGTCATCGAGTTCTTTGATGATGTCATAGAGATACATTGTGAGGTCATATAGTTCCGTGATGTCATCGAGTTCCGTGATGATGTCATAGTTACATTGTGATGTCATCGAGTTCCGTGATGATGTCATAGAGAAACATTGTGAGGTCATCAAGTTCCGTGATGATGTCATAGTGTTACATTGTGAGGTCATGGAGTTCCGTGATGATGTCATCGAGTTCCGTGATGATGTCATAGGGATACATTGTGAGGGCATCAAGTTCCGTGATGTCATCGAGTTCCGTGATGATGTCATAGTTACATTGTGATGTCATCGAGTTCCGTGATGATGTCATACAGATACATTGTGAGGTCATAGAGTTCCGTGATGATGTCATCGAGTTCCGTGATGATGTCATAGAGATACATTGTGAGGTCATCGAGTTCCGTGATGATGTCATAGAGAAACATTGTGAGGTTATCGAGTTCCGTGATGATGTCTTAGAGATACATTGTGAGGTCATCGAGTTCCGTGATGATGTCATAGAGATACATTGTGATGTCATCGAGTTCCGTGATGATGTCATAGAGATACATTGTGAGGTCGAGTTCCGTGATGATGTCATAGTGTTACATTGTGATGTCATCGAGTTCTGTGATGATGTCATAGAGATACATTGTGAGGTCACCGAGTTCCCTGATGATGTCATAGTGTTACATTGTGAGGTCATCGAGTTCCGTGATGATGTCATCGAGTTCCGTGATGATGTCATATAGATACATTGTGAGGTCATCGAGTTCCGTGATGATGTCATAGAGGTACATTGTGAGATCACCGAGTTCCATGACGATGTCGTCGAGTTCCGTGATGATGTCATAGAGATACATTGTGAGGTCATCGAGTTCCGTGATGATGTCATAGAGATACATTGTGAGGTCATATAGTTCCGTGATGTCATCGAGTTCCGTGATTATGTCATAGTTACATTGTGATGTCATCGAGTTCCGTGATGATGTCATAGAGAAACATTGTGAGGTCATCAAGTTCCGTGATGATGTCATAGAGTTCCGTGATGATGTCATCGAGTTCCGTGATGATGTCATCGAGTTCCGTGATGATGTCATAGGGATACATTGTGAGGTCATCAAGTTCTGTGATGTCATCGAGTTCCGTGATGATGTCATAGTTACATTGTGATGTCATCGAGTTCCGTGATGATGTCATACAGATACATTGTGAGGTCATCGAGTTCCGTGATGATGTCATCGAGTTCCGTGATGATGTCATAGAGATACATTGTGAGGTCATCGAGTTCCGTGATGATGTCATAGAGAAACATTGTGAGGTTATCGAGTTCCGAGATGATGTCTTATAGATACATTGTGAGGTCATCGAGTTCCGTGATGATGTCATAGAGATACATTGTGATGTCATCGAGTTCCGTGATGATGTCATAGAGATACATTGTGAGGTCGAGTTCCGTGATGATGTCATAGTGTTACATTGTGATGTCATCGAGTTCCGCGATGATGTCATAGAGATACATTGTGAGGTCACCGAGTTCCCTGATGATGTCATAGTGTTACATTGTGAGGTCATCGAGTTCCGTGATGATGTCATCGAGTTCCGTGATGATGTCATATAGATACATTGTGAGGTCATCGAGTTCCGTGATGATGTCATAGAGATACCTTGTGAGGTCATCGAGTTCTGTGATGATGTCATAGTGTTACATTGTGATGTCATCGAGTTCCGTGATGATGTCATAGAGATACATTGTGAGGTCACCGAGTTCCGTGATGATGTCATAGAGATACATTGTGAGGTCATTGAGTTCCGTGATGATGTCATAGAGATACCTTGTGAGGTCATCGAGTTCTGTGATGATGTCATAGTGTTACATTGTGATGTCATCGAGTTCCGTGATGATGTCATAGAGATACATTGTGAGGTCATCGAGTTCCGTGATGATGTTATAGTGTTACATTGTGAGGTCATCGAGTTCCGTGATGATGTCATAGAGATACATTGTGAGGTCATCGAGTTCCGTGATGATGTCATAGAGATACATTGTGAGGTCACCGAGTTCCGTGATGATGTCATAGTGTTACATTGTGAGATCATCGAGTTCCGTGATGATGTCATAGAGATACATTGTGAGGTCATCGAGTTCCGTGATGATGTCATAGAGATACATTGTGAGGTCACCGAGTTCCGTGATGATGTCATAGAGATACATTGTGAGGTCATCGAGTTCCGTGATGATGTCATAGAGATACCTTGTGAGGTCATTGAGTTCTGTGATGATGTCATAGTGTTACATTGTGATGTCATCGAGTTCCGCAATGATGTCATAGAGATACATTGTGAGGTCACCGAGTTCCATGACGATGTCGTCGAGTTCCGTGATGATGTCATAGAGATACATTGTGAGGTCATCGAGTTCCGTGATGATGTCATAGAGATACATTGTGAGGTCACCGAGTTCCGTGATGATGTCATAGTGTGAAATTGTGAGGTCATCGAGTTCCGTGATGATGTCATCGAGTTCCGTGATGATGTCATAGAGAAACATTGTGAGGTCATCGAGTTCTGTGATGACGTCATAGAGATACATTGTGAGGTCATCGAGTTCTGTGATGATGTCATAGTGTTACATTATGATGTCATCGAGTTCCGTGATGGTCATAGAGATACATTGTGAGGTCAAAGAGTTCCGTGATGATGTCATAGTGTTACATTGTGATGTCATCGAGTTCTGTGATGATATCATAGAGATACATTGTGAGGTCATCGAGTTCCGTGATGATGTCATAGAGATACATTGTGATTTCATCGAGTTTCGTGATGATGTCATAGAGATACATTGTGAGGTCATCGAGTTCCGTGATGATGTCATAGAGATACATTGTGAGGTCACCGAGTTCCGTGATGATGTCATAGAGATACATTGTGAGGTCATCGAGTTCCGTGATGATGTCATAGAGATACCTTGTGAGGTCATCAAGTTCTGTGATGATGTCATAGTGTTACATTGTGATGTCATCGAGTTCCGTGATGATGTCATAGAGATACATTGTGAGGTCATCTAGTTCCGTGATGATGTCATAGTGTTACATTGTGAGGTCATCGATCTCCGTGATGATGTCATCGAGTTCCGCGATGATGTCATAGAGATACATTGTGAGGTCATCGAGTTCCGTGATGATGTCATAGAGATACATTGTGAGGTCACCGAGTTCCGTGGTGATGTCATAGTGTTACATTGTGAGGTCATCGAGTTCCGTGATGATGTCATCGAGTTCCGTGATGATGTCATAGAGATACATCGTGAGGTCATTGAGTTCCGTGATGATGTCATAGAGAAACATTGTGAGGTCATCGAGTTCCGTGATGATGTCATAGAGATACATTGTGAGGTCATCGAGTTCCGTGATGATGTCATAGAGATACATTGTGAGGTCATCGAGTTCCGTGATGATGTCATAGTGTTACATTGTGAGGTCATCGAGTTCCGTGATGATGTCATAGATATACATTGTGATGTCATCGAGTTCTGTGATGATGTCATAGTTACATTGTGATGTCATCGAGTTCCGTGATGATGTCATAGAGATACATTGAGAGGTCATCGAGGTCCGTGATGATGTCATAGAGAAACATTGTGAGGTCATCGAGTTCCGTGATGATGTCATAGAGATACATTGTGAGGTCATCGAGTTCCGTGGTGATGTCATAGAGATACATTGTGAGGTCATCGAGTTCCATGATGATATCATAGAGATACATTGTGAGGTCATCGAGTTCCGTGATGATGTCATCGAGTTCCGTGATGATGTCATAGAGATACATTGTGCGGTCATCGAGTTCCGTGATGATGTCATAGAGATACATTGTGAGGTCATCGAGTTCCGTGATAATGTCATAGTGTTACATTGTGATGTCATCGAGTACCGTGATGATGTCATAGTTACATTGTGATGTCATCGAGTTCCGTGATGATGTCATAGAAATACATTGTGAGGTCATCGATTTCCGTGATGATATCATAGAGAAACATTGTGAGGTCATTGAGTTCCGTGATGATGCCATAGAGATACATTGTGACGTCATCGAGTTCCGTGATGATGTCATAGAGAAACATTGTGAGGTCATCGAGTTCCGTGATGATGTCATCGAGTTCCGTGATGATGTCATAGAGATACATTGTGAAGTCATTGAGTTCCGTGATGATGTCATAGATATACATTGTGAGGTCATCGAGTTCCGTGATGATGTCATAGAGATACATTGTGAGGTCACCGAGTTCCGTGATGATGTCATAGTGTTACATTGTGAGGTCATCGAGTTCCGTGATGATGTCATCGAGTTCCGTGATGATGTCATAAAGATACATTGTGAGGTCATCAAGTTCCGTGATGATGTCATAGAATTACATTGTGAGGTCATCGAGTTCCGTGATGGTGTCATAGTTACATTGTGATGTCATCGAGTTCCGTGATGATGTCATAGAGATACATTGTGAGGTCATCGAGTTCCGTGATGATGTCATAGAGATACATTGTGAGGTCGAGTTCCGTGATGATGTCATAGTGTTACATTGTGATGTCATCGAGTTCCGCAATGATGTCATAGAGATACATTGTGAGGTCATCGAGTTCCGCGATGATGTCATAGTGTTACATTGTGAGGTCATCGAGTTCCGTGATGATGTCATCGAGTTCCGTGATGATGTCATATAGATACATTGTGAGGTCATCGAGTTCCGTGATGATGTCATAGAGGTACATTGTGAGGTCACCGAGTTCCATGACGATGTCATCGAGTTCCGTGATGATGTCATAGAGATACATTGTGAGGTCATCGAGTTCTTTGATGATGTCATAGAGATACATTGTGAGGTCGAGTTCCGTGATGATGTCATAGTGTTACATTGTGAGGTCATCGAGTTCCGTGATGATGTCATCGAATTCCGTGATGATGTCAGAGAGATACATTGTGAGGTCATCAAGTTCCGTGATGATGTCATAGAGATACATTGTGAGGTCACTGAGTTCCATGACGATGTCATCGAGTTCCGTGATGATGTCATAGAGATACATTGTGAGGTCATCGAGTTCCGTGATGATGTCATAGAGATACATTGTGAGGTCATCGAGTTCCGTGATGATGTCATAGTGTTACATTGTGATGTCATCGAGTTCCGTGATGATGTCATAGAGATACATTGTGAGGTCATCGAGTTCCGTGATAATGTCATAGAGATACATTGTGAGGTCATCGAGTTCCGTGATGATGTCATAGTGTTACATTGTGATGTTATCGAGCTCCGTGATGATATCATAGTTACATTGTGATGTCATCGAGTTCCGTGATTATGTCATAGAGAAACATTGTGCGGTCATCGAGTTCCGTGATGATGTCATAGAGATGCATTGTGAGGTCATCGAGTTCCGTGATGATGTCATAGTGTTACATTGTGAGGTCATCGAGTTCCGTGATGATGTCATCGAGTTCCGTGATGATGTCATAAAGATACATTGTGAGGTCATCGAGTTCCGTGTTGATGTCATAGAGAAACATTGTGAGGTCATCGAGTTCCGTAATGATGTCATAGAGAAACATTGTGAGGTCATCGAGTTCCGTGATGATGTCATAGAGATACATTGTGAGGTCACCGAGTTCCGTGATGTCATCGAGTTACGTGATGATGTCATAGTTACATTGTGATGTCATCGAGTTCCGTGATGATGTCATAGAGAAACATTGTGAGGTCATCGAGTTCCGTGATGATGTCATAGAGATACATTGTGAGGTCAAAGAGTTCCGTGATGATGTCATAGTGTTACATTGTGATGTCATCGAGTTCTGTGATGATGTCATAGAGATACATTGTGAGGTCATCGAGTTCCGTGATGATGTCATAGAGATACATTGTGATTTCATCGAGTTCCGTGATGATGTCATAGAGATACATTGTGAGGTCATCGAGTTCCGTGATGATGTCATAGAGATACATTGTGAGGTCACCGAGTTCCGTGATGATGTCATAGAGATACATTGTGAGGTCATCGAGTTCCGTGATGATGTCATAGAGATACCTTGTGAGGTCATCAAGTTCTGTGATGATGTCATAGAGATACATTGTGAGGTCATCTAGTTCCGTGATGATGTCATAGTGTTACATTGTGAGGTCATCGATCTCCGTGATGATGTCATCGAGTTCCGCGATGATGTCATAGAGATACATTGTGAGGTCATCGAGTTCTGTGATGATGTCATAGAGATACATTGTGAGGTCACCAAGTTCCGTGGTGATGTCATAGTGTTACATTGTGAGGTCATCGAGTTCCGTGACGATGTCATCGAGTTCCGCGATGATGTCATAGAGATACATTGTGAGGTCATCGAGTTCCGTGTTGATGTCATAGAGAAACATTGTGAGGTCATCGAGTTCCGTAATGATGTCATAGAGATACATTGTGAGGTCATCGAGTTCCGTGATGATGTCATCGAGTTCCATGATGATGTCATAGAGAAACATTGTGAGGTCATCGAGTTCCGTGATGATGTCATAGAGATACATTGTGAGGTCACCGAGTTCCGTGATGTCATCGAGTTCCGTGATGATGTCATAGTTACATTGTGATGTCATCGAGTTCCGTGATGATGTCATAGAGAAACATTGTGAGGTCATCGAGTTCCGTGATGATGTCATAGAGATACATTGTGAGGTCACCGATTTCCGTGATGATGTCATAGTGTTACATTATGAGGTCATTGAGTTCCGTGATGATATCATTGAGTTCCGTGATGATGTCATAGAGATACATTGTGAGGTCATTGAGTTCCGTGATGATGTCATAGAGAAACATTGTGAGGTCATCGAGTTCCGTGATGATGTCATAGAGATACATTGTGAGGTCATCGAGTTCTGTGATGATGTCATAGTGTTACATTGTGATGTCATCCAGTTCCGTGATGCTGTCATAGAGATACATTGTGAGGTCATCGAGTTCCGTGATGATGTTATAGTGTTACATTGTGAGGTCATCGAGTTCCGTGATGATGTCATAGAGATACATTGTGAGGTCATCGAGTTCCGTGATGATGTCATAGAGATACATTGTGAGGTCACCGAGTTCCGTGATGATGTCATAGTGTTACATTGTGAGATCATCGAGTTCCGTGATGATGTCATCGAGTTCCGAGATGATGTCATAGAGATACATTGTGAGGTCATCGAGTTCCGTGATGATGTCATAGAGAAACATTGTGAGGTCATCGAGTTCTGTGATGATGTCATAGAGATACATTGTGAGGTCATCGAGTTCTGTGATGATGTCATCGTGTTAAATTGTGATGTCTTCCAGTTCCGTGATGTTGTCATAGAGTTACATTGTGAGGTCATCGAGTTCTGTGATGATGTCATAGTGTTACATTGTGATGTCATCGAGATCCGTGATGATGTCATAGAGATACATTGTGAGGTCATCGAGTTCCGTGATGATGTCATAGTGTTACATTGTGATGTCATCGAGTTCTATGATGATGTCATAGAGATACATTGTGAGGTCATCGAGTTCCGTGATGATGTCATAGAGATACATTGTGAGGTCATCGAGTTCCGTGATGATGTCATAGAGATACCTTGTGAGGTCATCGAGTTCTGTGATGATGTCATAGTGTTACATTGTGAGGTCATCGAGTTCCGTGATGATGTCATAGAGATACATTGTGAGGTCACCGAGTTCCGTGATGATGTCATAGAGATACATTGTGAGGTCATTGAGTTCCGTGATGATGTCATAGAGATACCTTGTGAGGTCATCGAGTTCTGTGATGATGTCATAGTGTTACATTGTGATGTCATCGAGTTCCGTGATGATGTCATAGAGATACATTGTGAGGTCATCGAGTTCCGTGATGATGTTATAGTGTTACATTGTGAGGTCATCGAGTTCCGTGATGATGTCATAGAGATACATTGTGAGGTCATCGAGTTCCGTGATGATGTCATAGAGATACATTGTGAGGTCACCGAGTTCCGTGATGATGTCATAGTGTTACATTGTGAGATCATCGAGTTCCGTGATGATGTCATAGAGATACATTGTGAGGTCATCGAGTTCTGTGATGATGTCATAGAGATACATTGTGAGGTCACCGAGTTCCGTGATGATGTCATAGAGATACATTGTGAGGTCATCGAGTTCCGTGATGATGTCATAGAGATACCTTGTGAGGTCATTGAGTTCTGTGATGATGTCATAGTGTTACATTGTGATGTCATCGAGTTCCGCAATGATGTCATAGAGATACATTGTGAGGTCACCGAGTTCCATGACGATGTCGTCGAGTTCCGTGATGATGTCATAGAGATACATTGTGAGGTCATCGAGTTCCGTGATGATGTCATAGTGTGAAATTGTGAGGTCATCGAGTTCCGTGATGATGTCATCGAGTTCCGTGATGATGTCATCGAGTTCTGTGATGATGTCATAGAGATACATTGTGAGGTCATCAAGCTCCGTGGTTATGTCATAGACATATATTGTGAGGTCACCGAGTTCCGTGATGATGTCATCGAGTTCCGTGATGATGTCATAGAGATACATTGTGAAGTCATTGAGTTCCGTGATGATGTCATAGATATACATTGTGAGGTCATCGAGTTCCGTGATGATGTCATCGACTTCTGTGATGATGTCATAGATATACATTGTGAGGTCATCGAGTTCTGTGATGATGTCATAGAGATACATTGTGAGGTCACCGAGTTCCGTGATGATGTCATAGTGTTACATTGTGAGGTCATCGAGTTCCGTGATGATGTCATCGAGTTCCGTGATGATGTCATAAAGATACATTGTGAGGTCATCAAGTTCCGTGATGATGTCATAGAATTACATTGTGAGGTCATCGAGTTCCGTAATGGTGTCATAGTTACATTGTGATGTCATCGAGTTCCGTGATGATGTCATAGCGAAACATTGTGATGTCATCGAGTTCCGTGATGATGTCATCGAGTTCCGTGATGATGTCATAGAGATACATTGTGAGGTCATCAAGTTCCGTGATGTCATCGAGTTCCGTGATGATGTCATAGTTACATTGTGATGTCATCGAGTTCCGTGATGATGTCATACAGATACATTGTGAGGTCATCGAGTTCCGTGATGATGTCATAGAGATACATTGTGAGGTCATCAAGTTCCGTGATGATGTCATAGTGTTACATTGTGATGCCATCGAGTTCCGTGATGATGTCATAGAGATACATTGTGAGGTCATCGAGTTCCGTGATGATGTCATAGAGAAACATTGTGAGGTTATCGAGTTCCGTGATGATGTCTTAGAGATACATTGTGAGGTCATCGAGTTCCGTAATGATGTCATAGAGATACATTTTGAGGTCACCGAGTTCCGTGATGATGTCATAGTTACATTGTGATGTCATCGAGTTCCGTGATGATGACATAGAGATACATTGTGAGGTCATCGAGTTCCGTGATGATGTCATAGAGATACATTGTGACGTCATCGAGTTCCGTGATGATGTCATAGAGAAACATTGTGAGGTCATCGAGTTCCGTGATGATGTCATCGAGTTCCGTGATGATGTCATAGAGATACATTGTGAAGTCATCGAGTTCCGTGATGATGTCATAGATATACATTGTGAGGTCATCGAGTTCTGTGATGATGTCATAGTTACATTGTGATGTCATCGAGTTCCGTGATGATGTCATAGAGATACATTGAGAGGTCATCGAGGTCCGTGATGATGTCATAGAGAAACATTGTGAGGTCATCGAGTTCCGTGATGATGTCATAGAGATACATTGTGAGGTCATCGAGTTCTGTGATGATGTCATAGTGTTACATTATGATGTCATCGAGTTCCGTGATGGTCATAGAGATACGTTGTGAGGTCAAAGAGTTCCGTGATGATGTCATAGTGTTACATTGTGATGTCATCGAGTTCTGTGATGATGTCATAGAGATACATTGTGAGGTCATCGAGTTCCGTGATGATGTCATAGAGATACATTGTGATTTCATCGAGTTCCGTGATGATGTCATAGAGATACATTGTGAGGTCATCGAGTTCCGTGATGATGTCATAGAGATACATTGTGAGGTCACCGAGTTCCGTGATGATGTCATAGTGTTACATTGTGAGGTCATCGAGTTCCGTGATGATGTCATCGAGTTCCGTGATGATGTCATAGAGAAACATTGTGAGGTCATCGAGTTCTGTGATGACGTCATAGAGATAGATTGTGAGGTCATCGACTTCTGTGATGATGTCATAGTGTTACATTATGATGTCATCGAGTTCCGTGATGGTCATAGAGATACATTGTGAGGTCAAAGAGTTCCGTGATGATGTCATAGTGTTACATTGTGATGTCATCGAGTTCTGTGATGATATCATAGAGATACATTGTGAGGTCATCGAGTTCCGTGATGATGTCATAGAGATACATTGTGATTTCATCGAGTTCCGTGATGATGTCATAGAGATACATTGTGAGGTCATCGAGTTCCGTGATGATGTCATAGAGATACATTGTGAGGTCACCGAGTTCCGTGATGATGTCATCGAGTTCCGTGATGATGTCATAGAGATACATCGTGAGGTCATTGAGTTCCGTGATGATGTCATAGAGAAACATTGTGAGGTCATCGAGTTCCGTGATGATGTCATAGAGATACATTGTGAGGTCATCGAGTTCCGTGATGATGTCATAGAGATACATTGTGAGGTCATCGAGTTCCGTGATGATGTCATAGTGTTACATTGTGAGGTCATCGAGTTCCGTGATGATGTCATAGATATACATTGTGATGTCATCGAGTTCTGTGATGATGTCATAGTTACATTGTGATGTCATCGAGTTCCGTGATGATGTCATAGAGATACATTGAGAGGTCATCGAGGTCCGTGATGATGTCATAGAGAAACATTGTGAGGTCATCGAGTTCCGTGATGATGTCATAGAGATACATTGTGAGGTCATCGAGTTCCGTGGTGATGTCATAGAGATACATTGTGAGGTCATCGAGTTCCATGATGATGTCATAGAGATACATTGTGAGGTCATCGAGTTCCGTGATGATGTCATCGAGTTCCGTGATGATGTCATAGAGATACATTGTGCGGTCATCGAGTTCCGTGATGATGTCATAGAGATACATTGTGAGGTCATCGAGTTCCGTGATAATGTCATAGTGTTACATTGTGATGTCATCGAGTACCGTGATGATGTCATAGTTACATTGTGATGTCATCGAGTTCCGTGATGATGTCATAGAAATACATTGTGAGGTCATCGATTTCCGTGATGATATCATAGAGAAACATTGTGAGGTCATTGAGTTCCGTGATGATGCCATAGAGATACATTGTGACGTCATCGAGTTCCGTGATGATGTCATAGAGAAACATTGTGAGGTCATCGAGTTCCGTGATGATGTCATCGAGTTCCGTGATGATGTCATAGAGATACATTGTGAAGTCATTGAGTTCCGTGATGATGTCATAGATATACATTGTGAGGTCATCGAGTTCCGTGATGATGTCATAGAGATACATTGTGAGGTCACCGAGTTCCGTGATGATGTCATAGTGTTACATTGTGAGGTCATCGAGTTCCGTGATGATGTCATCGAGTTCCGTGATGATGTCATAAAGATACATTGTGAGGTCATCAAGTTCCGTGATGATGTCATAGAATTACATTGTGAGGTCATCGAGTTCCGTGATGGTGTCATAGTTACATTGTGATGTCATCGAGTTCCGTGATGATGTCATAGAGATACATTGTGAGGTCATCGAGTTCCGTGATGATGTCATAGAGATACATTGTGAGGTCGAGTTCCGTGATGATGTCATAGTGTTACATTGTGATGTCATCGAGTTCCGCAATGATGTCATAGAGATACATTGTGAGGTCATCGAGTTCCGCGATGATGTCATAGTGTTACATTGTGAGGTCATCGAGTTCCGTGATGATGTCATCGAGTTCCGTGATGATGTCATATAGATACATTGTGAGGTCATCGAGTTCCGTGATGATGTCATAGAGGTACATTGTGAGGTCACCGAGTTCCATGACGATGTCATCGAGTTCCGTGATGATGTCATAGAGATACATTGTGAGGTCATCGAGTTCTGTGATGATGTCATAGAGATACATTGTGAGGTCATATAGTTCCGTGATGTCATCGAGTTCCGTGATGATGTCATAGTTACATTGTGATGTCATCGAGTTCCGTGATGATGTCATAGAGAAACATTGTGAGGTCATCAAGTTCCGTGATGATGTCATAGTGTTACATTGTGAGGTCATGGAGTTCCGTGATGATGTCATCGAGTTCCGTGATGATGTCATAGGGATACATTGTGAGGGCATCAAGTTCCGTGATGTCATCGAGTTCCGTGATGATGTCATAGTTACATTGTGATGTCATCGAGTTCCGTGATGATGTCATACAGATACATTGTGAGGTCATAGAGTTCCGTGATGATGTCATCGAGTTCCGTGATGATGTCATAGAGATACATTGTGAGGTCATCGAGTTCCGTGATGATGTCATAGAGAAACATTGTGAGGTTATCGAGTTCCGTGATGATGTCTTAGAGATACATTGTGAGGTCATCGAGTTCCGTGATGATGTCATAGAGATACATTGTGATGTCATCGAGTTCCGTGATGATGTCATAGAGATACATTGTGAGGTCATCGAGTTCCGTGATAATGTCATAGTGTTACATTGTGATGTCATCGAGTTCTGTGATGATGTCATAGAGATACATTGTGAGGTCACCGAGTTCCCTGATGATGTCATAGTGTTACATTGTGAGGTCATCGAGTTCCGTGATGATGTCATCGAGTTCCGTGATGATGTCATATAGATACATTGTGAGGTCATCGAGTTCCGTGATGATGTCATAGAGGTACATTGTGAGATCACCGAGTTCCATGACGATGTCGTCGAGTTCCGTGATGATGTCATAGAGATACATTGTGAGGTCATCGAGTTCCGTGATGATGTCATAGAGATACATTGTGAGGTCATATAGTTCCGTGATGTCATCGAGTTCCGTGATTATGTCATAGTTACATTGTGATGTCATCGAGTTCCGTGATGATGTCATAGAGAAACATTGTGAGGTCATCAAGTTCCGTGATGATGTCATAGAGTTCCGTGATGATGTCATCGAGTTCCGTGATGATGTCATCGAGTTCCGTGATGATGTCATAGGGATACATTGTGAGGTCATCAAGTTCTGTGATGTCATCGAGTTCCGTGATGATGTCATAGTTACATTGTGATGTCATCGAGTTCCGTGATGATGTCATACAGATACATTGTGAGGTCATCGAGTTCCGTGATGATGTCATCGAGTTCCGTGATGATGTCTTAGAGATACATTGTGAGGTCATCGAGTTCCGTGATGATGTCATAGAGAAACATTGTGAGGTTATCGAGTTCCGAGATGATGTCTTATAGATACATTGTGAGGTCATCGAGTTCCGTGATGATGTCATAGAGATACATTGTGATGTCATCGAGTTCCGTGATGATGTCATAGAGATACATTGTGAGGTCGAGTTCCGTGATGATGTCATAGTGTTACATTGTGATGTCATCGAGTTCCGCGATGATGTCATAGAGATACATTGTGAGGTCACCGAGTTCCCTGATGATGTCATAGTGTTACATTGTGAGGTCATCGAGTTCCGTGATGATGTCATCGAGTTCCGTGATGATGTCATATAGATACATTGTGAGGTCATCGAGTTCCGTGATGATGTCATAGAGATACCTTGTGAGGTCATCGAGTTCTGTGATGATGTCATAGTGTTACATTGTGATGTCATCGAGTTCCGTGATGATGTCATAGAGATACATTGTGAGGTCACCGAGTTCCGTGATGATGTCATAGAGATACATTGTGAGGTCTTTGAGTTCCGTGATGATGTCATAGAGATACCTTGTGAGGTCATCGAGTTCTGTGATGATGTCATAGTGTTACATTGTGATGTCATCGAGTTCCGTGATGATGTCATAGAGATACATTGTGAGGTCATCGAGTTCCGTGATGATGTTATAGTGTTACATTGTGAGGTCATCGAGTTCCGTGATGATGTCATAGAGATACATTGTGAGGTCATCGAGTTCCGTGATGATGTCATAGAGATACATTGTGAGGTCACCGAGTTCCGTGATGATGTCATAGTGTTACATTGTGAGATCATCGAGTTCCGTGATGATGTCATAGAGATACATTGTGAGGTCATCGAGTTCCGTGATGATGTCATAGAGATACATTGTGAGGTCACCGAGTTCCGTGATGATGTCATAGAGATACATTGTGAGGTCATCGAGTTCCGTGATGATGTCATAGAGATACCTTGTGAGGTCATTGAGTTCTGTGATGATGTCATAGTGTTACATTGTGATGTCATCGAGTTCCGCAATGATGTCATAGAGATACATTGTGAGGTCACCGAGTTCCATGACGATGTCGTCGAGTTCTGTGATGATGTCATAGTGTTACATTATGATGTCATCGAGTTCCGTGATGGTCATAGAGATACATTGTGAGGTCAAAGAGTTCCGTGATGATGTCATAGTGTTACATTGTGATGTCATCGAGTTCTGTGATGATATCATAGAGATACATTGTGAGGTCATCGAGTTCCGTGATGATGTCATAGAGATACATTGTGATTTCATCGAGTTTCGTGATGATGTCATAGAGATACATTGTGAGGTCATCGAGTTCCGTGATGATGTCATAGAGATACATTGTGAGGTCACCGAGTTCCGTGATGATGTCATAGAGATACATTGTGAGGTCATCGAGTTCCGTGATGATGTCATAGAGATACCTTGTGAGGTCATCAAGTTCTGTGATGATGTCATAGTGTTACATTGTGATGTCATCGAGTTCCGTGATGATGTCATAGAGATACATTGTGAGGTCATCTAGTTCCGTGATGATGTCATAGTGTTACATTGTGAGGTCATCGATCTCCGTGATGATGTCATCGAGTTCCGCGATGATGTCATAGAGATACATTGTGAGGTCATCGAGTTCCGTGATGATGTCATAGAGATACATTGTGAGGTCACCGAGTTCCGTGGTGATGTCATAGTGTTACATTGTGAGGTCATCGAGTTCCGTGATGATGTCATCGAGTTCCGTGATGATGTCATAGAGATACATCGTGAGGTCATTGAGTTCCGTGATGATGTCATAGAGAAACATTGTGAGGTCATCGAGTTCCGTGATGATGTCATAGAGATACATTGTGAGGTCATCGAGTTCCGTGATGATGTCATAGAGATACATTGTGAGGTCATCGAGTTCCGTGATGATGTCATAGTGTTACATTGTGAGGTCATCGAGTTCCGTGATGATGTCATAGATATACATTGTGATGTCATCGAGTTCTGTGATGATGTCATAGTTACATTGTGATGTCATCGAGTTCCGTGATGATGTCATAGAGATACATTGAGAGGTCATCGAGGTCCGTGATGATGTCATAGAGAAACATTGTGAGGTCATCGAGTTCCGTGATGATGTCATAGAGATACATTGTGAGGTCATCGAGTTCTGTGGTGATGTCATAGAGATACATTGTGAGGTCATCGAGTTCCATGATGATGTCATAGAGATACATTGTGAGGTCATCGAGTTCCGTGATGATGTCATCGAGTTCCGTGATGATGTCATAGAGATACATTGTGCGGTCATCGAGTTCCGTGATGATGTCATAGAGATACATTGTGAGGTCATCGAGTTCCGTGATAATGTCATAGTGTTACATTGTGATGTCATCGAGTACCGTGATGATGTCATAGTTACATTGTGATGTCATCGAGTTCCGTGATGATGTCATAGAAATACATTGTGAGGTCATCGATTTCCGTGATGATATCATAGAGAAACATTGTGAGGTCAATGAGTTCCGTGATGATGCCATAGAGATACATTGTGACGTCATCGAGTTCCGTGATGATGTCATAGAGAAACATTGTGAGGTCATCGAGTTCCGTGATGATGTCATCGAGTTCCGTGATGATGTCATAGAGATACATTGTGAAGTCATTGAGTTCCGTGATGATGTCATAGATATACATTGTGAGGTCATCGAGTTCCGTGATGATGTCATAGAGATACATTGTGAGGTCACCGAGTTCCGTGATGATGTCATAGTGTTACATTGTGAGGTCATCGAGTTCCGTGATGATGTCATCGAGTTCCGTGATGATGTCATAAAGATACATTGTGAGGTCATCAAGTTCCGTGATGATGTCATAGAATTACATTGTGAGGTCATCGAGTTCCGTGATGGTGTCATAGTTACATTGTGATGTCATCGAGTTCCGTGATGATGTCATAGAGATACATTGTGAGGTCATCGAGTTCCGTGATGATGTCATAGAGATACATTGTGAGGTCGAGTTCCGTGATGATGTCATAGTGTTACATTGTGATGTCATCGAGTTCCGCAATGATGTCATAGAGATACATTGTGAGGTCATCGAGTTCCGCGATGATGTCATAGTGTTACATTGTGAGGTCATCGAGTTCCGTGATGATGTCATCGAGTTCCGTGATGATGTCATATAGATACATTGTGAGGTCATCGAGTTCCGTGATGATGTCATAGAGGTACATTGTGAGGTCACCGAGTTCCATGACGATGTCATCGAGTTCCGTGATGATGTCATAGAGATACATTGTGAGGTCATCGAGTTCTTTGATGATGTCATAGAGATACATTGTGAGGTCATATAGTTCCGTGATGTCATCGAGTTCCGTGATGATGTCATAGTTACATTGTGATGTCATCGAGTTCCGTGATGATGTCATAGAGAAACATTGTGAGGTCATCAAGTTCCGTGATGATGTCATAGTGTTACATTGTGAGGTCATGGAGTTCCGTGATGATGTCATCGAGTTCCGTGATGATGTCATAGGGATACATTGTGAGGGCATCAAGTTCCGTGATGTCATCGAGTTCCGTGATGATGTCATAGTTACATTGTGATGTCATCGAGTTCCGTGATGATGTCATACAGATACATTGTGAGGTCATAGAGTTCCGTGATGATGTCATCGAGTTCCGTGATGATGTCATAGAGATACATTGTGAGGTCATCGAGTTCCGTGATGATGTCATAGAGAAACATTGTGAGGTTATCGAGTTCCGTGATGATGTCTTAGAGATACATTGTGAGGTCATCGAGTTCCGTGATGATGTCATAGAGATACATTGTGATGTCATCGAGTTCCGTGATGATGTCATAGAGATACATTGTGAGGTCGAGTTCCGTGATGATGTCATAGTGTTACATTGTGATGTCATCGAGTTCTGTGATGATGTCATAGAGATACATTGTGAGGTCACCGAGTTCCCTGATGATGTCATAGTGTTACATTGTGAGGTCATCGAGTTCCGTGATGATGTCATCGAGTTCCGTGATGATGTCATATAGATACATTGTGAGGTCATCGAGTTCCGTGATGATGTCATAGAGGTACATTGTGAGATCACCGAGTTCCATGACGATGTCGTCGAGTTCCGTGATGATGTCATAGAGATACATTGTGAGGTCATCGAGTTCCGTGATGATGTCATAGAGATACATTGTGAGGTCATATAGTTCCGTGATGTCATCGAGTTCCGTGATTATGTCATAGTTACATTGTGATGTCATCGAGTTCCGTGATGATGTCATAGAGAAACATTGTGAGGTCATCAAGTTCCGTGATGATGTCATAGAGTTCCGTGATGATGTCATCGAGTTCCGTGATGATGTCATCGAGTTCCGTGATGATGTCATAGGGATACATTGTGAGGTCATCAAGTTCTGTGATGTCATCGAGTTCCGTGATGATGTCATAGTTACATTGTGATGTCATCGAGTTCCGTGATGATGTCATACAGATACATTGTGAGGTCATCGAGTTCCGTGATGATGTCATCGAGTTCCGTGATGATGTCATAGAGATACATTGTGAGGTCATCGAGTTCCGTGATGATGTCATAGAGAAACATTGTGAGGTTATCGAGTTCCGAGATGATGTCTTATAGATACATTGTGAGGTCATCGAGTTCCGTGATGATGTCATAGAGATACATTGTGATGTCATCGAGTTCCGTGATGATGTCATAGAGATACATTGTGAGGTCGAGTTCCGTGATGATGTCATAGTGTTACATTGTGATGTCATCGAGTTCCGCGATGATGTCATAGAGATACATTGTGAGGTCACCGAGTTCCCTGATGATGTCATAGTGTTACATTGTGAGGTCATCGAGTTCCGTGATGATGTCATCGAGTTCCGTGATGATGTCATATAGATACATTGTGAGGTCATCGAGTTCCGTGATGATGTCATAGAGATACCTTGTGAGGTCATCGAGTTCTGTGATGATGTCATAGTGTTACATTGTGATGTCATCGAGTTCCGTGATGATGTCATAGAGATACATTGTGAGGTCACCGAGTTCCGTGATGATGTCATAGAGATACATTGTGAGGTCATTGAGTTCCGTGATGATGTCATAGAGATACCTTGTGAGGTCATCGAGTTCTGTGATGATGTCATAGTGTTACATTGTGATGTCATCGAGTTCCGTGATGATGTCATAGAGATACATTGTGAGGTCATCGAGTTCCGTGATGATGTTATAGTGTTACATTGTGAGGTCATCGAGTTCCGTGATGATGTCATAGAGATACATTGTGAGGTCATCGAGTTCCGTGATGATGTCATAGAGATACATTGTGAGGTCACCGAGTTCCGTGATGATGTCATAGTGTTACATTGTGAGATCATCGAGTTCCGTGATGATGTCATAGAGATACATTGTGAGGTCATCGAGTTCCGTGATGATGTCATAGAGATACATTGTGAGGTCACCGAGTTCCGTGATGATGTCATAGAGATACATTGTGAGGTCATCGAGTTCCGTGATGATGTCATAGAGATACCTTGTGAGGTCATTGAGTTCTGTGATGATGTCATAGTGTTACATTGTGATGTCATCGAGTTCCGCAATGATGTCATAGAGATACATTGTGAGGTCACCGAGTTCCATGACGATGTCGTCGAGTTCCGTGATGATGTCATAGAGATACATTGTGAGGTCATCGAGTTCCGTGATGATGTCATAGTGTGAAATTGTGAGGTCATCGAGTTCCGTGATGATGTCATCGAGTTCCGTGATGATGTCATCGAGTTCTGTGATGATGTCATAGAGATACATTGTGAGGTCATCAAGCTCCGTGGTTATGTCATAGACATATATTGTGAGGTCACCGAGTTCCGTGATGATGTCATCGAGTTCCGTGATGATGTCATAGAGATACATTGTGAAGTCATTGAGTTCCGTGATGATGTCATAGATATACATTGTGAGGTCATCGAGTTCCGTGATGATGTCATCGACTTCTGTGATGATGTCATAGATATACATTGTGAGGTCATCGAGTTCTGTGATGATGTCATAGAGATACATTGTGAGGTCACCGAGTTCCGTGATGATGTCATAGTGTTACATTGTGAGGTCATCGAGTTCCGTGATGATGTCATCGAGTTCCGTGATGATGTCATAAAGATACATTGTGAGGTCATCAAGTTCCGTGATGATGTCATAGAATTACAATGTGAGGTCATCGAGTTCCGTAATGGTGTCATAGTTACATTGTGATGTCGTCGAGTTCCGTGATGATGTCATAGCGAAACATTGTGATGTCATCGAGTTCCGTGATGATGTCATCGAGTTCCGTGATGATGTCATAGAGATACATTGTGAGGTCATCAAGTTCCGTGATGTCATCGAGTTCCGTGATGATGTCATAGTTACATTGTGATGTCATCGAGTTCCGTGATGATGTCATACAGATACATTGTGAGGTCATCGAGTTCCGTGATGATGTCATAGAGATACATTGTGAGGTCATCAAGTTCCGTGATGATGTCATAGTGTTACATTGTGATGCCATCGAGTTCCGTGATGATGTCATAGAGATACATTGTGAGGTCATCGAGTTCCGTGATGATGTCATAGAGAAACATTGTGAGGTTATCGAGTTCCGTGATGATGTCTTAGAGATACATTGTGAGGTCATCGAGTTCCGTAATGATGTCATAGAGATACATTTTGAGGTCACCGAGTTCCGTGATGATGTCATAGTTACATTGTGATGTCATCGAGTTCCGTGATGATGACATAGAGATACATTGTGAGGTCATCGAGTTCCGTGATGATGTCATAGAGATACATTGTGACGTCATCGAGTTCCGTGATGATGTCATAGAGAAACATTGTGAGGTCATCGAGTTCCGTGATGATGTCATCGAGTTCCGTGATGATGTCATAGAGATACATTGTGAAGTCATCGAGTTCCGTGATGATGTCATAGATATACATTGTGAGGTCATCGAGTTCTGTGATGATGTCATAGTTACATTGTGATGTCATCGAGTTCCGTGATGATGTCATAGAGATACATTGAGAGGTCATCGAGGTCCGTGATGATGTCAAAGAGAAACATTGTGAGGTCATCGAGTTCCGTGATGATGTCATAGAGATACATTGTGAGGTCATCGAGTTCCGTGATGATGTCATCGAGTTCCGTGATGATGTCATAGAGATACATTGTGAAGTCATTGAGTTCCGTGATGATGTCATAGATATACATTGTGAGGTCATCGAGTTCCGTGATGATGTCATAGAGATACATTGTGAGGTCACCGAGTTCCGTGATGATGTCATAGTGTTACATTGTGAGGTCATCGAGTTCCGTGATGATGTCATCGAGTTCCGTGATGATGTCATAAAGATACATTGTGAGGTCATCAAGTTCCGTGATGATGTCATAGAATTACATTGTGAGGTCATCGAGTTCCGTGATGGTGTCATAGTTACATTGTGATGTCATCGAGTTCCTTGATGATGTCATAGAGATACATTGTGAGGTCATCGAGTTCCGTGATGATGTCATAGAGATACATTGTGAGGTCGAGTTCCGTGATGATGTCATAGTGTTACATTGTGATGTCATCGAGTTCCGCAATGATGTCATAGAGATACATTGTGAGGTCATCGAGTTCCGCGATGATGTCATAGTGTTACATTGTGAGGTCATCGAGTTCCGTGATGATGTCATCGAGTTCCGTGATGATGTCATATAGATACATTGTGAGGTCATCGAGTTCCGTGATGATGTCATAGAGGTACATTGTGAGGTCACCGAGTTCCATGACGATGTCATCGAGTTCCGTGATGATGTCATAGAGATACATTGTGAGGTCATCGAGTTCTGTGATGATGTCATAGAGATACATTGAGAGGTCATATAGTTCCGTGATGTCATCGAGTTCCGTGATGATGTCATAGTTACATTGTGATGTCATCGAGTTCCGTGATGATGTCATAGAGAAACATTGTGAGGTCATCAAGTTCCGTGATGATGTCATAGTGTTACATTGTGAGGTCATGGAGTTCCGTGATGATGTCATCGAGTTCCGTGATGATGTCATAGGGATACATTGTGAGGGCATCAAGTTCCGTGATGTCATCGAGTTCCGTGATGATGTCATAGTTACATTGTGATGTCATCGAGTTCCGTGATGATGTCATACAGATACATTGTGAGGTCATAGAGTTCCGTGATGATGTCATCGAGTTCCGTGATGATGTCATAGAGATACATTGTGAGGTCATCGAGTTCCGTGATGATGTCATAGAGAAACATTGTGAGGTTATCGAGTTCCGTGATGATGTCTTAGAGATACATTGTGAGGTCATCGAGTTCCGTGATGATGTCATAGAGATACATTGTGATGTCATCGAGTTCCGTGATGATGTCATAGAGATACATTGTGAGGTCGAGTTCCGTGATGATGTCATAGTGTTACATTGTGATGTCATCGAGTTCCGCGATGATGTCATAGAGATACATTGTGAGGTCCCCGAGTTCCCTGATGATGTCATAGTGTTACATTGTGAGGTCATCGAGTTCCGTGATGATGTCATCGAGTTCCGTGATGATGTCATATAGATACATTGTGAGGTCATCGAGTTCCGTGATGATGTCATAGAGGTACATTGTGAGATCACCGAGTTCCATGACGATGTCGTCGAGTTCCGTGATGATGTCATAGAGATACATTGTGAGGTCATCGAGTTCCGTGATGATGTCATAGAGATACATTGTGAGGTCATATAGTTCCGTGATGTCATCGAGTTCCGTGATGATGTCATAGTTACATTGTGATGTCATCGAGTTCCGTGATGATGTCATAGAGATACCTTGTGAGGTCATCGAGTTCTGTGATGATGTCATAGTGTTACATTGTGATGTCATCGAGTTCCGTGATGATGTCATAGAGATACATTGTGAGGTCATCGAGTTCCGTGATGATGTTATAGTGTTACATTGTGAGGTCATCGAGTTCCGTGATGATGTCATAGAGATACATTGTGAGGTCATCGAGTTCCGTGATGATGTCATAGAGATACATTGTGAGGTCACCGAGTTCCGTGATGATGTCATAGTGTTACATTGTGAGATCATCGAGTTCCGTGATGATGTCATAGAGATACATTGTGAGGTCATCGAGTTCCGTGATGATGTCATAGAGATACATTGTGAGGTCACCGAGTTCCGTGATGATGTCATAGAGATACATTGTGAGGTCATCGAGTTCCGTGATGATGTCATAGAGATACCTTGTGAGGTCATTGAGTTCTGTGATGATGTCATAGTGTTACATTGTGATGTCATCGAGTTCCGCAATGATGTCATAGAGATACATTGTGAGGTCACCGAGTTCCATGACGATGTCGTCGAGTTCCGTGATGATGTCATAGAGATACATTGTGAGGTCATCGAGTTCCGTGATGATGTCATAGTGTGAAATTGTGAGGTCATCGAGTTCCGTGATGATGTCATCGAGTTCCGTGATGATGTCATCGAGTTCTGTGATGATGTCATAGAGATACATTGTGAGGTCATCAAGCTCCGTGGTTATGTCATAGACATATATTGTGAGGTCACCGAGTTCCGTGATGATGTCATCGAGTTCCGTGATGATGTCATAGAGATACATTGTGAAGTCATTGAGTTCCGTGATGATGTCATAGATATACATTGTGAGGTCATCGAGTTCCGTGATGATGTCATCGACTTCTGTGATGATGTCATAGATATACATTGTGAGGTCATCGAGTTCTGTGATGATGTCATAGAGATACATTGTGAGGTCACCGAGTTCCGTGATGATGTCATAGTGTTACATTGTGAGGTCATCGAGTTCCGTGATGATGTCATCGAGTTCCGTGATGATGTCATAAAGATACATTGTGAGGTCATCAAGTTCCGTGATGATGTCATAGAATTACATTGTGAGGTCATCGAGTTCCGTAATGGTGTCATAGTTACATTGTGATGTCATCGAGTTCCGTGATGATGTCATAGCGAAACATTGTGATGTCATCGAGTTCCGTGATGATGTCATCGAGTTCCGTGATGATGTCATAGAGATACATTGTGAGGTCATCAAGTTCCGTGATGTCATCGAGTTCCGTGATGATGTCATAGTTACATTGTGATGTCATCGAGTTCCGTGATGATGTCATACAGATACATTGTGAGGTCATCGAGTTCCGTGATGATGTCATAGAGATACATTGTGAGGTCATCAAGTTCCGTGATGATGTCATAGTGTTACATTGTGATGCCATCGAGTTCCGTGATGATGTCATAGAGATACATTGTGAGGTCATCGAGTTCCGTGATGATGTCATAGAGAAACATTGTGAGGTTATCGAGTTCCGTGATGATGTCTTAGAGATACATTGTGAGGTCATCGAGTTCCGTAATGATGTCATAGAGATACATTTTGAGGTCACCGAGTTCCGTGATGATGTCATAGTTACATTGTGATGTCATCGAGTTCCGTGATGATGACATAGAGATACATTGTGAGGTCATCGAGTTCCGTGATGATGTCATAGAGATACATTGTGACGTCATCGAGTTCCGTGATGATGTCATAGAGAAACATTGTGAGGTCATCGAGTTCCGTGATGATGTCATCGAGTTCCGTGATGATGTCATAGAGATACATTGTGAAGTCATCGAGTTCCGTGATGATGTCATAGATATACATTGTGAGGTCATCGAGTTCTGTGATGATGTCATAGTTACATTGTGATGTCATCGAGTTCCGTGATGATGTCATAGAGATACATTGAGAGGTCATCGAGGTCCGTGATGATGTCAAAGAGAAACATTGTGAGGTCATCGAGTTCCGTGATGATGTCATAGAGATACATTGTGAGGTCATCGAGTTCTGTGATGATGTCATAGTGTTACATTATGATGTCATCGAGTTCCGTGATGGTCATAGAGATACATTGTGAGGTCAAAGAGTTCCGTGATGATGTCATAGTGTTACATTGTGATGTCATCGAGTTCTGTGATGATGTCATAGAGATACATTGTGAGGTCATCGAGTTCCGTGATGATGTCATAGAGATACATTGTGATTTCATCGAGTTCCGTGATGATGTCATAGAGATACATTGTGAGGTCATCGAGTTCCGTGATGATGTCATAGAGATACATTGTGAGGTCACCGAGTTCCGTGATGATGTCATAGTGTTACATTGTGAGGTCATCGAGTTCCGTGATGATGTCATCGAGTTCCGTGATGATGTCATAGAGAAACATTGTGAGGTCATCGAGTTCTGTGATGACGTCATAGAGATACATTGTGAGGTCATCGAGTTCTGTGATGATGTCATAGTGTTACATTATGATGTCATCGAGTTCCGTGATGGTCATAGAGATACATTGTGAGGTCAAAGAGTTCCGTGATGATGTCATAGTGTTACATTGTGATGTCATCGAGTTCTGTGATGATATCATAGAGATACATTGTGAGGTCATCGAGTTCCGTGATGATGTCATAGAGATACATTGTGATTTCATCGAGTTTCGTGATGATGTCATAGAGATACATTGTGAGGTCATCGAGTTCCGTGATGATGTCATAGAGATACATTGTGAGGTCACCGAGTTCCGTGATGATGTCATAGAGATACATTGTGAGGTCATCGAGTTCCGTGATGATGTCATAGAGATACCTTGTGAGGTCATCAAGTTCTGTGATGATGTCATAGTGTTACATTGTGATGTCATCGAGTTCCGTGATGATGTCATAGAGATACATTGTGAGGTCATCTAGTTCCGTGATGATGTCATAGTGTTACATTGTGAGGTCATCGATCTCCGTGATGATGTCATCGAGTTCCGCGATGATGTCATAGAGATACATTGTGAGGTCATCGAGTTCCGTGATGATGTCATAGAGATACATTGTGAGGTCACCGAGTTCCGTGGTGATGTCATAGTGTTACATTGTGAGGTCATCGAGTTCCGTGATGATGTCATCGAGTTCCGTGATGATGTCATAGAGATACATCGTGAGGTCATTGAGTTCCGTGATGATGTCATAGAGAAACATTGTGAGGTCATCGAGTTCCGTGATGATGTCATAGAGATACATTGTGAGGTCATCGAGTTCCGTGATGATGTCATAGAGATACATTGTGAGGTCATCGAGTTCCGTGATGATATCATAGTGTTACATTGTGAGGTCATCGAGTTCCGTGATGATGTCATAGATATACATTGTGATGTCATCGAGTTCTGTGATGATGTCATAGTTACATTGTGATGTCATCGAGTTCCGTGATGATGTCATAGAGATACATTGAGAGGTCATCGAGGTCCGTGATGATGTCATAGAGAAACATTGTGAGGTCATCGAGTTCCGTGATGATGTCATAGAGATACATTGTGAGGTCATCGAGTTCCGTGGTGATGTCATAGAGATACATTGTGAGGTCATCGAGTTCCATGATGATGTCATAGAGATACATTGTGAGGTCATCGAGTTCCGTGATGATGTCATCGAGTTCCGTGATGATGTCATAGAGATACATTGTGCGGTCATCGAGTTCCGTGATGATGTCATAGAGATACATTGTGAGGTCATCGAGTTCCGTGATAATGTCATAGTGTTACATTGTGATGTCATCGAGTACCGTGATGATATCATAGAGAAACATTGTGAGGTCATTGAGTTCCGTGATGATGCCATAGAGATACATTGTGACGTCATCGAGTTCCGTGATGATGTCATAGAGAAACATTGTGAGGTCATCGAGTTCCGTGATGATGTCATCGAGTTCCGTGATGATGTCATAGAGATACATTGTGAAGTCATTGAGTTCCGTGATGATGTCATAGATATACATTGTGAGGTCATCGAGTTCCGTGATGATGTCATAGAGATACATTGTGAGGTCACCGAGTTCCGTGATGATGTCATAGTGTTACATTGTGAGGTCATCGAGTTCCGTGATGATGTCATCGAGTTCCGTGATGATGTCATAAAGATACATTGTGAGGTCATCAAGTTCCGTGATGATGTCATAGAATTACATTGTGAGGTCATCGAGTTCCGTGATGGTGTCATAGTTACATTGTGATGTCATCGAGTTCCGTGATGATGTCATAGAGATACATTGTGAGGTCATCGAGTTCCGTGATGATGTCATAGAGATACATTGTGAGGTCGAGTTCCGTGATGATGTCATAGTGTTACATTGTGATGTCGAGTTCCGCAATGATGTCATAGAGATACATTGTGAGGTCATCGAGTTCCGCGATGATGTCATAGTGTTACATTGTGAGGTCATCGAGTTCCGTGATGATGTCATCGAGTTCCGTGATGATGTCATATAGATACATTGTGAGGTCATCGAGTTCCGTGATGATGTCATAGAGGTACATTGTGAGGTCACCGAGTTCCATGACGATGTCATCGAGTTCCGTGATGATGTCATAGAGATACATTGTGAGGTCATCGAGTTCTTTGATGATGTCATAGAGATACATTGTGAGGTCATATAGTTCCGTGATGTCATCGAGTTCCGTGATGATGTCATAGTTACATTGTGATGTCATCGAGTTCCGTGATGATGTCATAGAGAAACATTGTGAGGTCATCAAGTTCCGTGATGATGTCATAGTGTTACATTGTGAGGTCATGGAGTTCCGTGATGATGTCATCGAGTTCCGTGATGATGTCATAGGGATACATTGTGAGGGCATCAAGTTCCGTGATGTCATCGAGTTCCGTGATGATGTCATAGTTACATTGTGATGTCATCGAGTTCCGTGATGATGTCATACAGATACATTGTGAGGTCATAGAGTTCCGTGATGATGTCATCGAGTTCCGTGATGATGTCATAGAGATACATTGTGAGGTCATCGAGTTCCGTGATGATGTCATAGAGAAACATTGTGAGGTTATCGAGTTCCGTGATGATGTCTTAGAGATACATTGTGAGGTCATCGAGTTCCGTGATGATGTCATAGAGATACATTGTGATGTCATCGAGTTCCGTGATGATGTCATAGAGATACATTGTGAGGTCGAGTTCCGTGATGATGTCATAGTGTTACATTGTGATGTCATCGAGTTCTGTGATGATGTCATAGAGATACATTGTGAGGTCACCGAGTTCCCTGATGATGTCATAGTGTTACATTGTGAGGTCATCGAGTTCCGTGATGATGTCATCGAGTTCCGTGATGATGTCATATAGATACATTGTGAGGTCATCGAGTTCCGTGATGATGTCATAGAGGTACATTGTGAGATCACCGAGTTCCATGACGATGTCGTCGAGTTCCGTGATGATGTCATAGAGATACATTGTGAGGTCATCGAGTTCCGTGATGATGTCATAGAGATACATTGTGAGGTCATATAGTTCCGTGATGTCATCGAGTTCCGTGATTATGTCATAGTTACATTGTGATGTCATCGAGTTCCGTGATGATGTCATAGAGAAACATTGTGAGGTCATCAAGTTCCGTGATGATGTCATAGAGTTCCGTGATGATGTCATCGAGTTCCGTGATGATGTCATCGAGTTCCGTGATGATGTCATAGGGATACATTGTGAGGTCATCAAGTTCTGTGATGTCATCGAGTTCCGTGATGATGTCATAGTTACATTGTGATGTCATCGAGTTCCGTGATGATGTCATACAGATACATTGTGAGGTCATCGAGTTCCGTGATGATGTCATCGAGTTCCGTGATGATGTCATAGAGATACATTGTGAGGTCATCGAGTTCCGTGATGATGTCATAGAGAAACATTGTGAGGTTATCGAGTTCCGAGATGATGTCTTATAGATACATTGTGAGGTCATCGAGTTCCGTGATGATGTCATAGAGATACATTGTGATGTCATCGAGTTCCGTGATGATGTCATAGAGATACATTGTGAGGTCGAGTTCCGTGATGATGTCATAGTGTTACATTGTGATGTCATCGAGTTCCGCGATGATGTCATAGAGATACATTGTGAGGTCACCGAGTTCCCTGATGATGTCATAGTGTTACATTGTGAGGTCATCGAGTTCCGTGATGATGTCATCGAGTTCCGTGATGATGTCATATAGATACATTGTGAGGTCATCGAGTTCCGTGATGATGTCATAGAGATACCTTGTGAGGTCATCGAGTTCTGTGATGATGTCATAGTGTTACATTGTGATGTCATCGAGTTCCGTGATGATGTCATAGAGATACATTGTGAGGTCACCGAGTTCCGTGATGATGTCATAGAGATACATTGTGAGGTCATTGAGTTCCGTGATGATGTCATAGAGATACCTTGTGAGGTCATCGAGTTCTGTGATGATGTCATAGTGTTACATTGTGATGTCATCGAGTTCCGTGATGATGTCATAGAGATACATTGTGAGGTCATCGAGTTCCGTGATGATGTTATAGTGTTACATTGTGAGGTCATCGAGTTCCGTGATGATGTCATAGAGATACATTGTGAGGTCATCGAGTTCCGTGATGATGTCATAGAGATACATTGTGAGGTCACCGAGTTCCGTGATGATGTCATAGTGTTACATTGTGAGATCATCGAGTTCCGTGATGATGTCATAGAGATACATTGTGAGGTCATCGAGTTCCGTGATGATGTCATAGAGATACATTGTGAGGTCACCGAGTTCCGTGATGATGTCATAGAGATACATTGTGAGGTCATCGAGTTCCGTGATGATGTCATAGAGATACCTTGTGAGGTCATTGAGTTCTGTGATGATGTCATAGTGTTACATTGTGATGTCATCGAGTTCCGCAATGATGTCATAGAGATACATTGTGAGGTCACCGAGTTCCATGACGATGTCGTCGAGTTCCGTGATGATGTCATAGAGATACATTGTGAGGTCATCGAGTTCCGTGATGATGTCATAGAGATACATTGTGAGGTCACCGAGTTCCGTGATGATGTCATAGTGTGAAATTGTGAGGTCATCGAGTTCCGTGATGATGTCATCGAGTTCCGTGATGATGTCATAGAGAAACATTGTGAGGTCATCGAGTTCTGTGATGACGTCATAGAGATACATTGTGAGGTCATCGAGTTCTGTGATGATGTCATAGTGTTACATTATGATGTCATCGAGTTCCGTGATGGTCATAGAGATACATTGTGAGGTCAAAGAGTTCCGTGATGATGTCATAGTGTTACATTGTGATGTCATCGAGTTCTGTGATGATATCATAGAGATACATTGTGAGGTCATCGAGTTCCGTGATGATGTCATAGAGATACATTGTGATTTCATCGAGTTTCGTGATGATGTCATAGAGATACATTGTGAGGTCATCGAGTTCCGTGATGATGTCATAGAGATACATTGTGAGGTCACCGAGTTCCGTGATGATGTCATAGAGATACATTGTGAGGTCATCGAGTTCCGTGATGATGTCATAGAGATACCTTGTGAGGTCATCAAGTTCTGTGATGATGTCATAGTGTTACATTGTGATGTCATCGAGTTCCGTGATGATGTCATAGAGATACATTGTGAGGTCATCTAGTTCCGTGATGATGTCATAGTGTTACATTGTGAGGTCATCGATCTCCGTGATGATGTCATCGAGTTCCGCGATGATGTCATAGAGATACATTGTGAGGTCATCGAGTTCCGTGATGATGTCATAGAGATACATTGTGAGGTCACCGAGTTCCGTGGTGATGTCATAGTGTTACATTGTGAGGTCATCGAGTTCCGTGATGATGTCATCGAGTTCCGTGATGATGTCATAGAGATACATCGTGAGGTCATTGAGTTCCGTGATGATGTCATAGAGAAACATTGTGAGGTCATCGAGTTCCGTGATGATGTCATAGAGATACATTGTGAGGTCATCGAGTTCCGTGATGATGTCATAGAGATACATTGTGAGGTCATCGAGTTCCGTGATGATGTCATAGTGTTACATTGTGAGGTCATCGAGTTCCGTGATGATGTCATAGATATACATTGTGATGTCATCGAGTTCTGTGATGATGTCATAGTTACATTGTGATGTCATCGAGTTCCGTGATGATGTCATAGAGATACATTGAGAGGTCATCGAGGTCCGTGATGATGTCATAGAGAAACATTGTGAGGTCATCGAGTTCCGTGATGATGTCATAGAGATACATTGTGAGGTCATCGAGTTCCGTGGTGATGTCATAGAGATACATTGTGAGGTCATCGAGTTCCATGATGATGTCATAGAGATACATTGTGAGGTCATCGAGTTCCGTGATGATGTCATCGAGTTCCGTGATGATGTCATAGAGATACATTGTGCGGTCATCGAGTTCCGTGATGATGTCATAGAGATACATTGTGAGGTCATCGAGTTCCGTGATAATGTCATAGTGTTACATTGTGATGTCATCGAGTACCGTGATGATGTCATAGTTACATTGTGATGTCATCGAGTTCCGTGATGATGTCATAGAAATACATTGTGAGGTCATCGATTTCCGTGATGATATCATAGAGAAACATTGTGAGGTCATTGAGTTCCGTGATGATGCCATAGAGATACATTGTGACGTCATCGAGTTCCGTGATGATGTCATAGAGAAACATTGTGAGGTCATCGAGTTCCGTGATGATGTCATCGAGTTCCGTGATGATGTCATAGAGATACATTGTGAAGTCATTGAGTTCCGTGATGATGTCATAGATATACATTGTGAGGTCATCGAGTTCCGTGATGATGTCATAGAGATACATTGTGAGGTCACCGAGTTCCGTGATGATGTCATAGTGTTACATTGTGAGGTCATCGAGTTCCGTGATGATGTCATCGAGTTCCGTGATGATGTCATAAAGATACATTGTGAGGTCATCAAGTTCCGTGATGATGTCATAGAATTACATTGTGAGGTCATCGAGTTCCGTGATGGTGTCATAGTTACATTGTGATGTCATCGAGTTCCGTGATGATGTCATAGAGATACATTGTGAGGTCATCGAGTTCCGTGATGATGTCATAGAGATACATTGTGAGGTCGAGTTCCGTGATGATGTCATAGTGTTACATTGTGATGTCATCGAGTTCCGCAATGATGTCATAGAGATACATTGTGAGGTCATCGAGTTCCGCGATGATGTCATAGTGTTACATTGTGAGGTCATCGAGTTCCGTGATGATGTCATCGAGTTCCGTGATGATGTCATATAGATACATTGTGAGGTCATCGAGTTCCGTGATGATGTCATAGAGGTACATTGTGAGGTCACCGAGTTCCATGACGATGTCATCGAGTTCCGTGATGATGTCATAGAGATACATTGTGAGGTCATCGAGTTCTTTGATGATGTCATAGAGATACATTGTGAGGTCATATAGTTCCGTGATGTCATCGAGTTCCGTGATGATGTCATAGTTACATTGTGATGTCATCGAGTTCCGTGATGATGTCATAGAGAAACATTGTGAGGTCATCAAGTTCCGTGATGATGTCATAGTGTTACATTGTGAGGTCATGGAGTTCCGTGATGATGTCATCGAGTTCCGTGATGATGTCATAGGGATACATTGTGAGGGCATCAAGTTCCGTGATGTCATCGAGTTCCGTGATGATGTCATAGTTACATTGTGATGTCATCGAGTTCCGTGATGATGTCATACAGATACATTGTGAGGTCATAGAGTTCCGTGATGATGTCATCGAGTTCCGTGATGATGTCATAGAGATACATTGTGAGGTCATCGAGTTCCGTGATGATGTCATAGAGAAACATTGTGAGGTTATCGAGTTCCGTGATGATGTCTTAGAGATACATTGTGAGGTCATCGAGTTCCGTGATGATGTCATAGAGATACATTGTGATGTCATCGAGTTCCGTGATGATGTCATAGAGATACATTGTGAGGTCGAGTTCCGTGATGATGTCATAGTGTTACATTGTGATGTCATCGAGTTCTGTGATGATGTCATAGAGATACATTGTGAGGTCACCGAGTTCCCTGATGATGTCATAGTGTTACATTGTGAGGTCATCGAGTTCCGTGATGATGTCATCGAGTTCCGTGATGATGTCATATAGATACATTGTGAGGTCATCGAGTTCCGTGATGATGTCATAGAGGTACATTGTGAGATCACCGAGTTCCATGACGATGTCGTCGAGTTCCGTGATGATGTCATAGAGATACATTGTGAGGTCATCGAGTTCCGTGATGATGTCATAGAGATACATTGTGAGGTCATATAGTTCCGTGATGTCATCGAGTTCCGTGATTATGTCATAGTTACATTGTGATGTCATCGAGTTCCGTGATGATGTCATAGAGAAACATTGTGAGGTCATCAAGTTCCGTGATGATGTCATAGAGTTCCGTGATGATGTCATCGAGTTCCGTGATGATGTCATCGAGTTCCGTGATGATGTCATAGGGATACATTGTGAGGTCATCAAGTTCTGTGATGTCATCGAGTTCCGTGATGATGTCATAGTTACATTGTGATGTCATCGAGTTCCGTGATGATGTCATACAGATACATTGTGAGGTCATCGAGTTCCGTGATGATGTCATCGAGTTCCGTGATGATGTCATAGAGATACATTGTGAGGTCATCGAGTTCCGTGATGATGTCATAGAGAAACATTGTGAGGTTATCGAGTTCCGAGATGATGTCTTATAGATACATTGTGAGGTCATCGAGTTCCGTGATGATGTCATAGAGATACATTGTGATGTCATCGAGTTCCGTGATGATGTCATAGAGATACATTGTGAGGTCGAGTTCCGTGATGATGTCATAGTGTTACATTGTGATGTCATCGAGTTCCGCGATGATGTCATAGAGATACATTGTGAGGTCACCGAGTTCCCTGATGATGTCATAGTGTTACATTGTGAGGTCATCGAGTTCCGTGATGATGTCATCGAGTTCCGTGATGATGTCATATAGATACATTGTGAGGTCATCGAGTTCCGTGATGATGTCATAGAGATACCTTGTGAGGTCATCGAGTTCTGTGATGATGTCATAGTGTTACATTGTGATGTCATCGAGTTCCGTGATGATGTCATAGAGATACATTGTGAGGTCACCGAGTTCCGTGATGATGTCATAGAGATACATTGTGAGGTCATTGAGTTCCGTGATGATGTCATAGAGATACCTTGTGAGGTCATCGAGTTCTGTGATGATGTCATAGTGTTACATTGTGATGTCATCGAGTTCCGTGATGATGTCATAGAGATACATTGTGAGGTCATCGAGTTCCGTGATGATGTTATAGTGTTACATTGTGAGGTCATCGAGTTCCGTGATGATGTCATAGAGATACATTGTGAGGTCATCGAGTTCCGTGATGATGTCATAGAGATACATTGTGAGGTCACCGAGTTCCGTGATGATGTCATAGTGTTACATTGTGAGATCATCGAGTTCCGTGATGATGTCATAGAGATACATTGTGAGGTCATCGAGTTCCGTGATGATGTCATAGAGATACATTGTGAGGTCACCGAGTTCCGTGATGATGTCATAGAGATACATTGTGAGGTCATCGAGTTCCGTGATGATGTCATAGAGATACCTTGTGAGGTCATTGAGTTCTGTGATGATGTCATAGTGTTACATTGTGATGTCATCGAGTTCCGCAATGATGTCATAGAGATACATTGTGAGGTCACCGAGTTCCATGACGATGTCGTCGAGTTCCGTGATGATGTCATAGAGATACATTGTGAGGTCATCGAGTTCCGTGATGATGTCATAGTGTGAAATTGTGAGGTCATCGAGTTCCGTGATGATGTCATCGAGTTCCGTGATGATGTCATCGAGTTCTGTGATGATGTCATAGAGATACATTGTGAGGTCATCAAGCTCCGTGGTTATGTCATAGACATATATTGTGAGGTCACCGAGTTCCGTGATGATGTCATCGAGTTCCGTGATGATGTCATAGAGATACATTGTGAAGTCATTGAGTTCCGTGATGATGTCATAGATATACATTGTGAGGTCATCGAGTTCCGTGATGATGTCATCGACTTCTGTGATGATGTCATAGATATACATTGTGAGGTCATCGAGTTCTGTGATGATGTCATAGAGATACATTGTGAGGTCACCGAGTTCCGTGATGATGTCATAGTGTTACATTGTGAGGTCATCGAGTTCCGTGATGATGTCATCGAGTTCCGTGATGATGTCATAAAGATACATTGTGAGGTCATCAAGTTCCGTGATGATGTCATAGAATTACAATGTGAGGTCATCGAGTTCCGTAATGGTGTCATAGTTACATTGTGATGTCATCGAGTTCCGTGATGATGTCATAGCGAAACATTGTGATGTCATCGAGTTCCGTGATGATGTCATCGAGTTCCGTGATGATGTCATAGAGATACATTGTGAGGTCATCAAGTTCCGTGATGTCATCGAGTTCCGTGATGATGTCATAGTTACATTGTGATGTCATCGAGTTCCGTGATGATGTCATACAGATACATTGTGAGGTCATCGAGTTCCGTGATGATGTCATAGAGATACATTGTGAGGTCATCAAGTTCCGTGATGATGTCATAGTGTTACATTGTGATGCCATCGAGTTCCGTGATGATGTCATAGAGATACATTGTGAGGTCATCGAGTTCCGTGATGATGTCATAGAGAAACATTGTGAGGTTATCGAGTTCCGTGATGATGTCTTAGAGATACATTGTGAGGTCATAGAGTTCCGTAATGATGTCATAGAGATACATTTTGAGGTCACCGAGTTCCGTGATGATGTCATAGTTACATTGTGATGTCATCGAGTTCCGTGATGATGACATAGAGATACATTGTGAGGTCATCGAGTTCCGTGATGATGTCATAGAGATACATTGTGACGTCATCGAGTTCCGTGATGATGTCATAGAGAAACATTGTGAGGTCATCGAGTTCCGTGATGATGTCATCGAGTTCCGTGATGATGTCATAGAGATACATTGTGAAGTCATCGAGTTCCGTGATGATGTCATAGATATACATTGTGAGGTCATCGAGTTCTGTGATGATGTCATAGTTACATTGTGATGTCATCGAGTTCCGTGATGATGTCATAGAGATACATTGAGAGGTCATCGAGGTCCGTGATGATGTCAAAGAGAAACATTGTGAGGTCATCGAGTTCCGTGATGATGTCATAGAGATACATTGTGAGGTCATCGAGTTCCGTGATGATGTCATCGAGTTCCGTGATGATGTCATAGAGATACATTGTGAAGTCATTGAGTTCCGTGATGATGTCATAGATATACATTGTGAGGTCATCGAGTTCCGTGATGATGTCATAGAGATACATTGTGAGGTCACCGAGTTCCGTGATGATGTCATAGTGTTACATTGTGAGGTCATCGAGTTCCGTGATGATGTCATCGAGTTCCGTGATGATGTCATAAAGATACATTGTGAGGTCATCAAGTTCCGTGATGATGTCATAGAATTACATTGTGAGGTCATCGAGTTCCGTGATGGTGTCATAGTTACATTGTGATGTCATCGAGTTCCGTGATGATGTCATAGAGATACATTGTGAGGTCATCGAGTTCCGTGATGATGTCATAGAGATACATTGTGAGGTCGAGTTCCGTGATGATGTCATAGTGTTACATTGTGATGTCATCGAGTTCCGCAATGATGTCATAGAGATACATTGTGAGGTCATCGAGTTCCGCGATGATGTCATAGTGTTACATTGTGAGGTCATCGAGTTCCGTGATGATGTCATCGAGTTCCGTGATGATGTCATATAGATACATTGTGAGGTCATCGAGTTCCGTGATGATGTCATAGAGGTACATTGTGAGGTCACCGAGTTCCATGACGATGTCATCGAGTTCCGTGATGATGTCATAGAGATACATTGTGAGGTCATCGAGTTCTGTGATGATGTCATAGAGATACATTGTGAGGTCATATAGTTCCGTGATGTCATCGAGTTCCGTGATGATGTCATAGTTACATTGTGATGTCATCGAGTTCCGTGATGATGTCATAGAGAAACATTGTGAGGTCATCAAGTTCCGTGATGATGTCATAGTGTTACATTGTGAGGTCATGGAGTTCCGTGATGATGTCATCGAGTTCCGTGATGATGTCATAGGGATACATTGTGAGGGCATCAAGTTCCGTGATGTCATCGAGTTCCGTGATGATGTCATACAGATACATTGTGAGGTCATAGAGTTCCGTGATGATGTCATCGAGTTCCGTGATGATGTCATAGAGATACATTGTGAGGTCATCGAGTTCCGTGATGATGTCATAGAGAAACATTGTGAGGTTATCGAGTTCCGTGATGATGTCTTAGAGATACATTGTGAGGTCATCGAGTTCCGTGATGATGTCATAGAGATACATTGTGATGTCATCGAGTTCCGTGATGATGTCATAGAGATACATTGTGAGGTCGAGTTCCGTGATGATGTCATAGTGTTACATTGTGATGTCATCGAGTTCCGCGATGATGTCATAGAGATACATTGTGAGGTCACCGAGTTCCCTGATGATGTCATAGTGTTACATTGTGAGGTCATCGAGTTCCGTGATGATGTCATCGAGTTCCGTGATGATGTCATATAGATACATTGTGAGGTCATCGAGTTCCGTGATGATGTCATAGAGGTACATTGTGAGATCACCGAGTTCCATGACGATGTCGTCGAGTTCCGTGATGATGTCATAGAGATACATTGTGAGGTCATCGAGTTCCGTGATGATGTCATAGAGATACATTGTGAGGTCATATAGTTCCGTGATGTCATCGAGTTCCGTGATGATGTCATAGTTACATTGTGATGTCATCGAGTTCCGTGATGATGTCATAGAGAAACATTGTGAGGTCATCAAGTTCCGTGATGATGTCATAGAGTTCCGTGATGATGTCATCGAGTTCCGTGATGATGTCATCGAGTTCCGTGATGATGTCATAGGGATACATTGTGAGGTCATCAAGTTCTGTGATGTCATCGAGTTCCGTGATGATGTCATGGTTACATTGTGATGTCATCGAGTTCCGTGATGATGTCATACAGATACATTGTGAGGTCATCGAGTTCCGTGATGATGTCATCGAGTTCCGTGATGATGTCATAGAGATACATTGTGAGGTCATCGAGTTCCGTGATGATGTCATAGAGAAACATTGTGAGGTTATCGAGTTCCGAGATGATGTCTTATAGATACATTGTGAGGTCATCGAGTTCCGTGATGATGTCATAGAGATACATTGTGATGTCATCGAGTTCCGTGATGATGTCATAGAGATACATTGTGAGGTCGAGTTCCGTGATGATGTCATAGTGTTACATTGTGATGTCATCGAGTTCCGCGATGATGTCATAGAGATACATTGTGAGGTCACCGAGTTCCCTGATGATGTCATAGTGTTACATTGTGAGGTCATCGAGTTCCGTGATGATGTCATCGAGTTCCGTGATGATGTCATATAGATACGTTGTGAGGTCATCGAGTTCCGTGATGATGTCATAGAGGTACATTGTGAGATCACCGAGTTCCATGACGATGTCGTCGAGTTCCGTGATGATGTCATAGAGATACATTGTGAGGTCATCGAGTTCCGTGATGATGTCATAGAGATACATTGTGAGGTCATATAGTTCCGTGATGTCATCGAGTTCCGTGATGATGTCATAGAGATACATTGTGAGGTCATCGAGTTCCGTGATGATGTCATAGAGATACATTGTGAGGTCATCGAGTTCCGTGATGATGTCATAGTGTTACATTGTGAGGTCATCAAGCTCCGTGATGATGTCATCGAGTTCCGTGATGATGTCATAGAGATACATTGTGAGGTCATCGAGTTCTGTGATGATGTCATAGAGATACATTGTGAGGTCACCGAGTTCCGTGGTGATGTCATAGTGTTACATTGTGAGGTCACCGAGTTCCGTGGTGATGTCATAGTGTTAAATTGTGAGGTCATCGAGTTCCGTGACGATGTCATCGAGTTCCGTGATAATGTCATAGAGATACATTGTGAGGTCATTGAGTTCCGTGATGATGTCATAGAGAAACATTGTGAGGTCATCGAGTTCCGTGATGTCATAGAGATACATTGTGAGGTCATCGAGTTCCGTGATGATGTCATAGAGATACATTGTGAGGTCATCGAGTTCTGTGATGATGTCATAGAGATACATTGTGAGGTCACCGAGTTCCGTGGTGATGTCATAGTGTTACATTGTGAGGTCATCGAGTTCCGTGATGATGTCATCGAGTTCCGTGATGATGTCATAGAGAAACATTGTGAGGTCATCGAGTTCCGTGATGATGTCATAGAGATACATTGTGAGGTCATCGAGTTCTGTGATGATGTCATAGTGTTACATTATGATGTCATCGAGTTCCGTGATGGTCATAGAGATACATTGTGAGGTCAAAGAGTTCCGTGATGATGTCATAGTGTTACATTGTGATGTCATCGAGTTCTGTGATGATGTCATAGAGATACATTGTGAGGTCATCGAGTTCCGTGATGATGTCATAGAGATACATTGTGATTTCATCGAGTTCCGTGATGATGTCATAGAGATACATTGTGAGGTCATCGAGTTCCGTGATGATGTCATAGAGATACATTGTGAGGTCACCGAGTTCCGTGATGATGTCATAGTGTTACATTGTGAGGTCATCGAGTTCCGTGATGATGTCATCGAGTTCCGTGATGATGTCATAGAGAAACATTGTGAGGTCATCGAGTTCTGTGATGATGTCATAGAGATACATTGTGAGGTCATCGAGTTCTGTGATGATGTCATAGTGTTACATTATGATGTGATCGAGTTCCATGATGGTCAAAGAGATACATTGTGAGGTCAAAGAGTTCCGTGATGATGTCATAGAGATACATTGTGCGGTCATCGAGTTCCGTGATGATGTCATAGAGATACATTGTGAGGTCATCGAGTTCCGTGATAATGTCATAGTGTTACATTGTGATGTCATCGAGTACCGTGATGATGTCATAGTTACATTGTGATGTCATCGAGTTCCGTGATGATGTCATAGAGATACATTGTGCGGTCATCGAGTTCCGTGATGATGTCATAGAGATACATTGTGAGGTCACCGAGTTCCGTGATGATGTCATAGTGTTACATTGTGAGGTCATCGAGTTCCGTGATGATGTCATCGAGTTCCGTGATGATGTCATAAAGATACATTGTGAGGTCATCAAGTTCCGTGATGATGTCATAGAATTACATTGTGAGGTCATCGAGTTCCGTGATGGTGTCATAGTTACATTGTGATGTCATCGAGTTCCGTGATGATGTCATAGAGATACATTGTGAGGTCATCGAGTTCCGTGATGATGTCATAGAGATACATTGTGAGGTCGAGTTCCGTGATGATGTCATAGTGTTACATTGTGATGTCATCGAGTTCCGCAATGATGTCATAGAGATACATTGTGAGGTCATCGAGTTCCGCGATGATGTCATAGTGTTACATTGTGAGGTCATCGAGTTCCGTGATGATGTCATCGAGTTCCGTGATGATGTCATATAGATACATTGTGAGGTCATCGAGTTCCGTGATGATGTCATAGAGGTACATTGTGAGGTCACCGAGTTCCATGACGATGTCATCGAGTTCCGTGATGATGTCATAGAGATACATTGTGAGGTCATCGAGTTCTGTGATGATGTCATAGAGATACATTGTGAGGTCATATAGTTCCGTGATGTCATCGAGTTCCGTGATGATGTCATAGTTACATTGTGATGTCATCGAGTTCCGTGATGATGTCATAGAGAAACATTGTGAGGTCATCAAGTTCCGTGATGATGTCATAGTGTTACATTGTGAGGTCATGGAGTTCCGTGATGATGTCATCGAGTTCCGTGATGATGTCATAGGGATACATTGTGAGGGCATCAAGTTCCGTGATGTCATCGAGTTCCGTGATGATGTCATAGTTACATTGTGATGTCATCGAGTTCCGTGATGATGTCATACAGATACATTGTGAGGTCATAGAGTTCCGTGATGATGTCATCGAGTTCCGTGATGATGTCATAGAGATACATTGTGAGGTCATCGAGTTCCGTGATGATGTCATAGAGAAACATTGTGAGGTTATCGAGTTCCGTGATGATGTCTTAGAGATACATTGTGAGGTCATCGAGTTCCGTGATGATGTCATAGAGATACATTGTGATGTCATCGAGTTCCGTGATGATGTCATAGAGATACATTGTGAGGTCATCGAGTTCCGTGATAATGTCATAGTGTTACATTGTGATGTCATCGAGTACCGTGATGATGTCATAGTTACATTGTGATGTCATCGAGTTCCGTGATGATGTCATAGAAATACATTGTGAGGTCATCGATTTCCGTGATGATATCATAGAGAAACATTGTGAGGTCATTGAGTTCCGTGATGATGCCATAGAGATACATTGTGACGTCATCGAGTTCCGTGATGATGTCATAGAGAAACATTGTGAGGTCATCGAGTTCCGTGATGATGTCATCGAGTTCCGTGATGATGTCATAGAGATACATTGTGAAGTCATTGAGTTCCGTGATGATGTCATAGATATACATTGTGAGGTCATCGAGTTCCGTGATGATGTCATAGAGATACATTGTGAGGTCACCGAGTTCCGTGATGATGTCATAGTGTTACATTGTGAGGTCATCGAGTTCCGTGATGATGTCATCGAGTTCCGTGATGATGTCATAAAGATACATTGTGAGGTCATCAAGTTCCGTGATGATGTCATAGAATTACATTGTGAGGTCATCGAGTTCCGTGATGGTGTCATAGTTACATTGTGATGTCATCGAGTTCCGTGATGATGTCATAGAGATACATTGTGAGGTCATCGAGTTCCGTGATGATGTCATAGAGATACATTGTGAGGTCGAGTTCCGTGATGATGTCATAGTGTTACATTGTGATGTCATCGAGTTCCGCAATGATGTCATAGAGATACATTGTGAGGTCATCGAGTTCCGCGATGATGTCATAGTGTTACATTGTGAGGTCATCGAGTTCCGTGATGATGTCATCGAGTTCCGTGATGATGTCATATAGATACATTGTGAGGTCATCGAGTTCCGTGATGATGTCATAGAGGTACATTGTGAGGTCACCGAGTTCCATGACGATGTCATCGAGTTCCGTGATGATGTCATAGAGATACATTGTGAGGTCATCGAGTTCTGTGATGATGTCATAGAGATACATTGTGAGGTCATATAGTTCCGTGATGTCATCGAGTTCCGTGATGATGTCATAGTTACATTGTGATGTCATCGAGTTCCGTGATGATGTCATAGAGAAACATTGTGAGGTCATCAAGTTCCGTGATGATGTCATAGTGTTACATTGTGAGGTCATGGAGTTCCGTGATGATGTCATCGAGTTCCGTGATGATGTCATAGGGATACATTGTGAGGGCATCAAGTTCCGTGATGTCATCGAGTTCCGTGATGATGTCATAGTTACATTGTGATGTCATCGAGTTCCGTGATGATGTCATACAGATACATTGTGAGGTCATAGAGTTCCGTGATGATGTCATCGAGTTCCGTGATGATGTCATAGAGATACATTGTGAGGTCATCGAGTTCCGTGATGATGTCATAGAGAAACATTGTGAGGTTATCGAGTTCCGTGATGATGTCTTAGAGATACATTGTGAGGTCATCGAGTTCCGTGATGATGTCATAGAGATACATTGTGATGTCATCGAGTTCCGTGATGATGTCATAGAGATACATTGTGAGGTCGAGTTCCGTGATGATGTCATAGTGTTACATTGTGATGTCATCGAGTTCCGCGATGATGTCATAGAGATACATTGTGAGGTCACCGAGTTCCCTGATGATGTCATAGTGTTACATTGTGAGGTCATCGAGTTCCGTGATGATGTCATTGAGTTCCGTGATGATGTCATATAGATACATTGTGAGGTCATCGAGTTCCGTGATGATGTCATAGAGGTACATTGTGAGATCACCGAGTTCCATGACGATGTCGTCGAGTTCCGTGATGATGTCATAGAGATACATTGTGAGGTCATCGAGTTCCGTGATGATGTCATAGAGATACATTGTGAGGTCATATAGTTCCGTGATGTCATCGAGTTCCGTAATGATGTCATAGTTACATTGTGATGTCATCGAGTTCCGTGATGATGTCATAGAGAAACATTGTGAGGTCATCAAGTTCCGTGATGATGTCATAGAGTTCCGTGATGATGTCATCGAGTTTCGTGATGATGTCATCGAGTTCCGTGATGATGTCATAGGGATACATTGTGAGGTCATCAAGTTCTGTGATGTCATCGAGTTCCGTGATGATGTCATAGTTACATTGTGATGTCATCGAGTTCCGTGATGATGTCATACAGATACATTGTGAGGTCATCGAGTTCCGTGATGATGTCATCGAGTTCCGTGATGATGTCATAGAGATACATTGTGAGGTCATCGAGTTCCGTGATGATGTCATAGAGAAACATTGTGAGGTTATCGAGTTCCGAGATGATGTCTTATAGATACATTGTGAGGTCATCGAGTTCCGTGATGATGTCATAGAGATACATTGTGATGTCATCGAGTTCCGTGATGATGTCATAGAGATACATTGTGAGGTCGAGTTCCGTGATGATGTCATAGTGTTACATTGTGATGTCATCGAGTTCCGCGATGATGTCATAGAGATACATTGTGAGGTCACCGAGTTCCCTGATGATGTCATAGTGTTACATTGTGAGGTCATCGAGTTCCGTGATGATGTCAACGAGTTCCGTGATGATGTCATATAGATACATTGTGAGGTCATCGAGTTCCGTGATGATGTCATAGAGGTACATTGTGAGATCACCGAGTTCCATGACGATGTCGTCGAGTTCCGTGATGATGTCATAGAGATACATTGTGAGGTCATCGAGTTCCGTGATGATGTCATAGAGATACATTGTGAGGTCATATAGTTCCGTGATGTCATCGAGTTCCGTGATGATGTCATAGAGATACATTGTGAGGTCATCGAGTTCCGTGATGATGTCATAGAGATACATTGTGAGGTCATCGAGTTCCGTGATGATGTCATAGTGTTACATTGTGAGGTCATCAAGCTCCGTGATGATGTCATCGAGTTCCGTGATGATGTCATAGAGATACATTGTGAGGTCATCGAGTTCTGTGATGATGTCATAGAGATACATTGTGAGGTCACCGAGTTCCGTGGTGATGTCATAGTGTTACATTGTGAGGTCACCGAGTTCCGTGGTGATGTCATAGTGTTAAATTGTGAGGTCATCGAGTTCCGTGACGATGTCATCGAGTTCCGTGATAATGTCATAGAGATACATTGTGAGGTCATCGAGTTCCGTGATGATGTCATAGAGAAACATTGTGAGGTCATCGAGTTCCGTGATGTCATAGAGATACATTGTGAGGTCATCGAGTTCCGTGATGATGTCATAGAGATACATTGTGAGGTCATCGAGTTCTGTGATGATGTCATAGAGATACATTGTGAGGTCACCGAGTTCCGTGGTGATGTCATAGTGTTACATTGTGAGGTCATCGAGTTCCGTGATGATGTCATCGAGTTCCGTGATGATGTCATAGAGAAACATTGTGAAGTCATCGAGTTCCGTGATGATGTCATAGAGATACATGGTGAGGTCATCGAGTTCTGTGATGATGTCATAGTGTTACATTATGATGTCATCGAGTTCCGTGATGGTCATAGAGATACATTGTGAGGTCAAAGAGTTCCGTGATGATGTCATAGTGTTACATTGTGATGTCATCGAGTTCTGTGATGATGTCATAGAGATACATTGTGAGGTCATCGAGTTCCGTGATGATGTCATAGAGATACATTGTGATTTCATCGAGTTCCCTGATGATGTCATAGAGATACATTGTGAGGTCATCGAGTTCCGTGATGATGTCATAGAGATACATTGTGAGGTCACCGAGTTCCGTGATGATGTCATAGTGTTACATTGTGAGGTCATCGAGTTCCGTGATGATGTCATCGAGTTCCGTGATGATGTCATAGAGAAACATTGTGAGGTCATCGAGTTCTGTGATGATGTCATAGAGATACATTGTGAGGTCATCGAGTTCTGTGATGATGTCATAGTGTTACATTATGATGTCATCGAGTTCCGTGATGATGTCATAGAGATACATTGTGAGGTCATCGAGTTCCGTAATGATGTCATAGAGAAACATTGTGAGGTCATCGAGTTCTGTGATGATGTCATAGAGATACTTTGTGAGGTCACCGAGTTCCGTGATGTCATAGAGTTACGTGATGATGTCATAGTTACATTGTGATGTCATCGAGTTCCGTGATGATGTCATAGAGAAACATTGTGAGGTCATCGAGTTCCGTGATGATGTCATAGAGATACATTGTGAGGTCACCGATTTCCGTGATGATGTCATAGTGTTACATTATGAGGTCATTGAGTTCCGTGATGATGTCATCGAGTTCCGTGATGATGTCATAGAGATACATTGTGAGGTCATCGAGTTCCGTGATGATGTCATAGAGAAACATTGTGAGGTCATCGAGTTCCGTGATGATGTCATAGAGATACATTGTGAGGTCATCGAGTTCTGTGATGATGTCATAGTGTTACATTGTGATGTCATCCAGTTCCGTGATGATGTCATAGAGATACATTGTGAGGTCATCGAGTTCCGTGATGATGTTATAGTGTTACATTGTGAGGTCATCGAGTTCCGTGATGATGTCATCGAGTTCCGAGATGATGTCATAGAGATACATTGTGAGGTCATCGAGTTCCGTGATGATGTCATAGAGAAACATTGTGAGGTCATCGAGTTCTGTGATGATGTCATAGAGATACATTGTGAGGTCATCGAGTTCTGTGATGATGTCATCGTGTTAAATTGTGATGTCTTCCAGTTCCGTGATGTTGTCATAGAGATACATTGTGAGGTCATCGAGTTCCGTTATGATGTCATAGAGATACATTGTGAGGTCATCGAGTTCCGTGATGATGTCATAGAGATACATTGTGAGGTCATCGAGTTCCGTGATAATGTCATAGAGATACATTGTGAGGTCATCGAGTTCCGTGATGATGTCATAGAGAAACATTGTGAGGTCATCGAGTTCCGTGATGATGTCATAGAGATACATTGTGAGGTCATCGAGTTCTGTGATGATGTCATAGTGTTACATTGTGATGTCATCGAGATCCGTGATGATGTCATAGAGATACATTGTGAGGTCATCGAGTTCCGTGATGATGTCATAGTGTTACATTGTGATGTCATCGAGTTCTATGATGATGTCATAGAGATACATTGTGAGGTCATCGAGTTCCGTGATGATGTCATAGAGATACATTGTGAGGTCATCGAGTTCCGTGATGATGTCATAGAGATACATTGTGAGGTCATCGAGTTCCGTGATGATGTCATAGAGATACCTTGTGAGGTCATCGAGTTCTGTGATGATGTCATAGTGTTACATTGTGATGTCATCGAGTTCCGTGATGATGTCATAGAGATACCTTGTGAGGTCATCGAGTTCCGTGATGATGTCATAGTGTTACATTGTGATGTCATCGAGTTCCGTGATGATGTCATAGAGATACATTGTGAGGTCACCGAGTTCCGTGATGATGTCATAGAGATACATTGTGAGGTCATTGAGATCCGTGATGATGTCATAGAGATAACTTGTGAGGTCATCGAGTTCTGTGATGATGTCATAGTGTTACATTGTGATGTCATCGAGTTCCGTGATGATGTCATAGAGATACCTTGTGAGGTCATCAAGTTCTGTGATGATGTCATAGTGTTACATTGTGAGGTCATCGAGTTCCGTGACGATGTCATCGAGTTCCGTGATGATGTCATAGAGATACATTGTGAGGTCATCGAGTTCCGTGTTGATGTCATAGAGAAACATTGTGAGGTCATCGAGTTCCGTAATGATGTCATAGAGATACATTGTGAGGTCATCGAGTTCCGTGATGATGTCATCGAGTTCCGTGATGATGTCATAGAGATACATTGTGAGGTCATCGAGTTCCGTGTTGATGTCATAGAGAAACATTGTGAGGTCATCGAGTTCCGTAATGATGTCATAGAGAAACATTGTGAGGTCATCGAGTTCCCTGATGATGTCATAGAGATACATTGTGAGGTCACCGAGTTCCGTGATGTCATCGAGTTCCGTGATGATGTCATAGTTACATTGTGATGTCATCGAGTTCCGTGATGATGTCATAGAGAAACATTGTGAGGTCATTGAGTTCCGTGATGATGTCATCGAGTTCCGTGATGATGTCATAGAGATACATTGTGAGGTCATCGAGTTCCGTGATGATGTCATAGAGAAACATTGTGAGGTCATCGAGTTCCGTGATGATGTCATAGAGATACATTGTGAGGTCATCGAGTTCTGTGATGATGTCATAGTGTTACATTGTGATGTCATCCAGTTCCGTAATGATGTCATAGAGATACATTGTGAGGTCATCAAGTTCCGTGATGATGTTATAGTGTTACATTGTGAGGTCATCGAGTTCCGTGATGATGTCATAGAGATACATTGTGAGGTCATCGAGTTCCGTGATGATGTCATAGAGATACATTGTGAGGTCACCGAGTTCCGTGATGATGTCATAGTGTTACATTGTGAGGTCATCGAGTTCCGTGATGATGTCATAGAGATACATTGTGAGGTCATCGAGTTCCGTGATGATGTCATAGAGAAACATTGTGAGGTCATCGAGTTCTGTGATGATGTCATAGAGATACATTGTGAGGTCATCGAGTTCTGTGATGATGTCATAGAGATACATTGTGAGGTCATCGAGTTCCGTGATGATGTTATAGTGTTACATTGTGAGGTCATCGAGTTCCGTGATGATGTCATCGAGTTCCGAGATGATGTCATAGAGATACATTGTGAGGTCATCGAGTTCCGTGATGATGTCATAGAGAAACATTGTGAGGTCATCGAGTTCTGTGATGATGTCATAGAGATACATTGTGAGGTCATCGAGTTCTGTGATGATGTCATCGTGTTAAATTGTGATGTCTTCCAGTTCCGTGATGTTGTCATAGAGATACATTGTGAGGTCATCGAGTTCCGTTATGATGTCATAGAGATACATTGTGAGGTCATCGAGTTCCGTGATGATGTCATAGAGATACATTGTGAGGTCATCGAGTTCCGTGATAATGTCATAGAGATACATTGTGAGGTCATCGAGTTCCGTGATGATGTCATAGAGAAACATTGTGAGGTCATCGAGTTCCGTGATGATGTCATAGAGATACATTGTGAGGTCATCGAGTTCTGTGATGATGTCATAGTGTTACATTGTGATGTCATCGAGATCCGTGATGATGTCATAGAGATACATTGTGAGGTCATCGAGTTCCGTGATGATGTCATAGTGTTACATTGTGATGTCATCGAGTTCTATGATGATGTCATAGAGATACATTGTGAGGTCATCGAGTTCCGTGATGATGTCATAGAGATACATTGTGAGGTCATCGAGTTCCGTGATGATGTCATAGAGATACATTGTGAGGTCATCGAGTTCCGTGATGATGTCATAGAGATACCTTGTGAGGTCATCGAGTTCTGTGATGATGTCATAGTGTTACATTGTGATGTCATCGAGTTCCGTGATGATGTCATAGAGATACCTTGTGAGGTCATCGAGTTCCGTGATGATGTCATAGTGTTACATTGTGATGTCATCGAGTTCCGTGATGATGTCATAGAGATACATTGTGAGGTCACCGAGTTCCGTGATGATGTCATAGAGATACATTGTGAGGTCATTGAGATCCGTGATGATGTCATAGAGATAACTTGTGAGGTCATCGAGTTCTGTGATGATGTCATAGTGTTACATTGTGATGTCATCGAGTTCCGTGATGATGTCATAGAGATACCTTGTGAGGTCATCAAGTTCTGTGATGATGTCATAGTGTTACATTGTGAGGTCATCGAGTTCCGTGACGATGTCATCGAGTTCCGTGATGATGTCATAGAGATACATTGTGAGGTCATCGAGTTCCGTGTTGATGTCATAGAGAAACATTGTGAGGTCATCGAGTTCCGTAATGATGTCATAGAGATACATTGTGAGGTCATCGAGTTCCGTGATGATGTCATCGAGTTCCGTGATGATGTCATAGAGATACATTGTGAGGTCATCGAGTTCCGTGTTGATGTCATAGAGAAACATTGTGAGGTCATCGAGTTCCGTAATGATGTCATAGAGAAACATTGTGAGGTCATCGAGTTCCCTGATGATGTCATAGAGATACATTGTGAGGTCACCGAGTTCCGTGATGTCATCGAGTTCCGTGATGATGTCATAGTTACATTGTGATGTCATCGAGTTCCGTGATGATGTCATAGAGAAACATTGTGAGGTCATTGAGTTCCGTGATGATGTCATCGAGTTCCGTGATGATGTCATAGAGATACATTGTGAGGTCATCGAGTTCCGTGATGATGTCATAGAGAAACATTGTGAGGTCATCGAGTTCCGTGATGATGTCATAGAGATACATTGTGAGGTCATCGAGTTCTGTGATGATGTCATAGTGTTACATTGTGATGTCATCCAGTTCCGTAATGATGTCATAGAGATACATTGTGAGGTCATCAAGTTCCGTGATGATGTTATAGTGTTACATTGTGAGGTCATCGAGTTCCGTGATGATGTCATAGAGATACATTGTGAGGTCATCGAGTTCCGTGATGATGTCATAGAGATACATTGTGAGGTCACCGAGTTCCGTGATGATGTCATAGTGTTACATTGTGAGGTCATCGAGTTCCGTGATGATGTCATAGAGATACATTGTGAGGTCATCGAGTTCCGTGATGATGTCATAGAGAAACATTGTGAGGTCATCGAGTTCTGTGATGATGTCATAGAGATACATTGTGAGGTCATCGAGTTCTGTGATGATGTCATAGAGATACATTGTGAGGTCATCGAGTTCTGTGATGATGTCATCGTGTTAAATTGTGATGTCTTCCAGTTCCGTGATGTTGTCATAGAGATACATTGTGAGGTCATCGAGTTCCGTTATGATGTCATAGAGATACATTGTGAGGTCATCGAGTTCCGTGATGATGTCATAGAGATACATTGTGAGGTCATCGAGTTCCGTGATAATGTCATAGAGATACATTGTGAGGTCATCGAGTTCCGTGATGATGTCATAGAGAAACATTGTGAGGTCATCGAGTTCCGTGATGATGTCATAGAGATACATTGTGAGGTCATCGAGTTTTGTGATGATGTCATAGTGTTAAATTGTGATGTCATCGAGATCCGTGATGATGTCATAGAGATACATTGTGAGGTCATCGAGTTCCGTGATGATGTCATAGTGTTACATTGTGATGTCATCGAGTTCTATGATGATGTCATAGAGATACATTGTGAGGTCATCGAGTTCCGTGATGATGTCATAGAGATACATTGTGAGGTCATCGAGTTCCGTGATGATGTCATAGAGATACATTGTGATGTCATCGAGTTCCGTGATGATGTCATAGAGATACCTTGTGAGGTCATTGAGTTCCGTGATGATGTCATAGAGATACATTGTGAGGTCACCGAGTTCCGTGACGATGTCATAGAGATACATTGTGAGGTCATTGAGATCCGTGATGATGTCATAGAGATAACTTGTGAGGTCATCGAGTTCTGTGATGATGTCATAGTGTTACATTGTCATGTCATCGAGTTCCGTGATGATGTCATAGAGATACCTTGTGAGGTCATCGAGTTCTGTGATGATGTCATAGTGTTACATTGTGATGTCATCGAGTTCCATGATGATGTCATAGAGATACATTGTGAGGTCATCGAGTTCCGTGATGATGTCATAGAGATACATTGTGAGGTCACCGAGTTCCGTGATGATGTCATAGAGATACATTGTGAGGTCATCGAGTTCCGTGATGATGTCATAGAGATACCTTGTGAGGTCATTGAGTTCTGTGATGATGTCATAGTGTTACATTGTGATGTCATCGAGTTCCGCAATGATGTCATAGAGATACATTGTGAGGTCACCGAGTTCCATGACGATGTCGTTGAGTTCCGTGATGATGTCATAGAGATACATTGTGAGGTCACCGAGTTCCGTGATGATGTCATAGTGTTACATTGTGAGGTCATCGAGTTCCGCAATGATGTCATAAAGATACATTGTGAGATCATCAAGTTCCGTGATGATGTCATAGAATTACATTGTGAGGTCATCGAGTTCCGTGATGGTGTCATCGAGTTCCGTGATGATGTCATAGAGATACATTGTGAGGTCATCGAGTTCCGTGATGATGTCATAGAGATACTTTGTGAGGTCAACGAGTTCCGTGATGATGTCATCGAGTTCCGTGATGATGTCATAGAGATACATTGTGAGGTCATCGAGTTCCGTGATGATGTCATAGAGATACATTGTGATGTCATCGAGTTCCGTGATGATGTCATAGAGATACATTGTAAGGTCGAGTTCCGTGATGATGTCATAGTGTTACATTGTGAGGTCATCGAGTTCCGTGATGATGTCATCGAGTTCCGTGATGATGTCATATAGATACATTGTGAGGTCATCGAGTTCTGTGATGATGTCATAGAGGTACATTGTGAGGTCACCGAGTTCCATGACGATGTCATCGAGTTCCGTGATGATGTCATAGTGTTACATTGTGAGGTCATCAAGTTCCGTGATGATTTCATCGAGTTCCGTGATGATGTCATATAGATACATTGTGAGGTCATCAAGTTCCGTGATGATGTCATAGAGATACATTGTGAGGTCATATAGTTCCGTGATGTCATCGAGTTCCGTGATGATGTCATAGTTACATTGTGATGTCATCGAGTTCCGTAATGATGTCATAGAGAAACATTGTGAGGTCATCAAGTTCCGTGATGATGTCATAGTGTTACATTGTGAGGTCATGGAGTTCCGTGATGATGTCATCGAGTTCCGTGATGATGTCATAGAGATACATTGTGAGGTCATCAAGTTCCGTGATTTCATCGAGTTCCTTGATGATGTCATAGTTACATTGTGATGTCATCGAGTTCCGTGATGATGTCATACAGATACATTGTGAGGTCATCGAGTTCCGTGATGATGTCATAGAGATACATTGTGAGGTCATCAAGTTCCGTGATGATGTCATAGTGTTACATTGTGATGCCATCGAGTTCCGTTATGATGTCATAGAGATACATTGTGAGGTCATCGAGTTCCGTGATGATGTCATAGAGAAACATTGTGAGGTTATCGAGTTCCGTGATGATGTCTTAGAGATACATTGTGAGGTCATCGAGTTCTGTGATGATGTCATAGAGATACATTGTGATGTCATCGAGTTCCGTGATGATGTCATAGAGATACATTGTGAGGTCGAGTTCCGTGATGATGTCATAGTGTTACATTGTGATGTCATCGAGTTCTGTGATGATGTCATAGAGATACATTGTGAGGTCATCGAGTTCCGTGATGATGTCATAGAGATACATTGTGATTTCATCGAGTTCCGTGATGATGTCATAGAGATACATTGTGAGGTCATCGAGTTCTGTGATGATGTCATAGAGATACATTGTGAGGTCATCGAGTTCCGTGATGATGTCATAGTGTTACATTGTGAGGTCATCGAGCTCCGTGATGATGTCATCGAGTTCCGTGATGATGTCATAGAGATACATTGTGAGGTCATCGAGTTCTGTGATGATGTCATAGAGATACATTGTGAGGTCACCAAGTTCCGTGGTGATGTCATAGTGTTACATTGTGAGGTCATCGAGTTCCGTGACGATGTCATCGAGTTCCGTGATGATGTCATAGAGATACATTGTGAGGTCATCGAGTTCCGTGTTAATGTCATAGAGAAACATTGTGAGGTCATCGAGTTCCGTAATGATGTCATAGAGATACATTGTGAGGTCATCGAGTTCCGTGTTGATGTCATAGAGAAACATTGTGAGGTCATCGAGTTCCGTAATGATGTCATAGAGAAACATTGTGAGGTCATCGAGTTCCGTGATGATGTCATAGAGATACATTGTGAGGTCACCGAGTTCCGTGATGTCATCGAGTTACGTGATGATGTCATAGTTACATTGTGATGTCATCGAGTTCCGTGATGATGTCATAGAGAAACATTGTGAGGTCATCGAGTTCCGTGATGATGTCATAGAGATACATTGTGAGGTCAAAGAGTTCCGTGATGATGTCATAGTGTTACATTGTGATGTCATCGAGTTCTGTGATGATGTCATAGAGATACATTGTGAGGTCATCGAGTTCCGTGATGATGTCATAGAGATACATTGTGATTTCATCGAGTTCCGTGATGATGTCATAGAGATACATTGTGAGGTCATCGAGTTCCGTGATGATGTCATAGAGATACATTGTGAGGTCACCGAGTTCCGTGATGATGTCATAGAGATACATTGTGAGGTCATCGAGTTCCGTGATGATGTCATAGAGATACCTTGTGAGGTCATCAAGTTCTGTGATGATGTCATAGAGATACATTGTGAGGTCATCTAGTTCCGTGATGATGTCATAGTGTTACATTGTGAGGTCATCGATCTCCGTGATGATGTCATCGAGTTCCGCGATGATGTCATAGTGATACATTGTGAGGTCATCGAGTTCTGTGATGATGTCATAGAGATACATTGTGAGGTCACCAAGTTCCGTGGTGATGTCATAGTGTTACATTGTGAGGTCATCGAGTTCCGTGACGATGTCATCGAGTTCCGCGATGATGTCATAGAGATACATTGTGAGGTCATCGAGTTCCGTGTTGATGTCATAGAGAAACATTGTGAGGTCATCGAGTTCCGTAATGATGTCATAGAGATACATTGTGAGGTCATCGAGTTCCGTGATGATGTCATCGAGTTCCATGATGATGTCATAGAGAAACATTGTGAGGTCATCGAGTTCCGTGATGATGTCATAGAGATACATTGTGAGGTCACCGAGTTCCGTGATGTCATCGAGTTCCGTGATGATGTCATAGTTACATTGTGATGTCATCGAGTTCCGTGATGATGTCATAGAGAAACATTGTGAGGTCATCGAGTTCCGTGATGATGTCATAGAGATACATTGTGAGGTCACCGATTTCCGTGATGATGTCATAGTGTTACATTATGAGGTCATTGAGTTCCGTGATGATATCATTGAGTTCCGTGATGATGTCATAGAGATACATTGTGAGGTCATTGAGTTCCGTGATGATGTCATAGAGAAACATTGTGAGGTCATCGAGTTCCGTGATGATGTCATAGAGATACATTGTGAGGTCATCGAGTTCTGTGATGATGTCATAGTGTTACATTGTGATGTCATCCAGTTCCGTGATGCTGTCATAGAAATACATTGTGAGGTCATCGAGTTCCGTGATGATGTTATAGTGTTACATTGTGAGGTCATCGAGTTCCGTGATGATGTCATAGAGATACATTGTGAGGTCATCGAGTTCCGTGATGATGTCATAGAGATACATTGTGAGGTCACCGAGTTCCGTGATGATGTCATAGTGTTACATTGTGAGATCATCGAGTTCCGTGATGATGTCATCGAGTTCCGAGATGATGTCATAGAGATACATTGTGAGGTCATCGAGTTCCGTGATGATGTCATAGAGAAACATTGTGAGGTCATCGAGTTCTGTGATGATGTCATAGAGATACATTGTGAGGTCATCGAGTTCTGTGATGATGTCATCGTGTTAAATTGTGATGTCTTCCAGTTCCGTGATGTTGTCATAGAGATACATTGTGAGGTCATCGAGTTCCGTTATGATGTCATAGAGATACATTGTGAGGTCATCGAGTTCCGTGATGATGTCATAGAGATACATTGTGAGATCATCGAGTTCCGTGATAATGTCATAGAGATACATTGTGAGGTCATCGAGTTCCGTGATGATGTCATAGAGATACATTGTGAGGTCGAGTTCCGTGATGATGTCATAGTGTTACATTGTGATGTCATCGAGTTCCGCAATGATGTCATAGAGATACATTGTGAGGTCATCGAGTTCCGCGATGATGTCATAGTGTTACATTGTGAGGTCATCGAGTTCCGTGATGATGTCATCGAGTTCCGTGATGATGTCATATAGATACATTGTGAGGTCATCGAGTTCCGTGATGATGTCATAGAGGTACATTGTGAGGTCACCGAGTTCCATGACGATGTCATCGAGTTCCGTGATGATGTCATAGAGATACATTGTGAGGTCATCGAGTTCTGTGATGATGTCATAGAGATACATTGTGAGGTCATATAGTTCCGTGATGTCATCGAGTTCCGTGATGATGTCATAGTTACATTGTGATGTCATCGAGTTCCGTGATGATGTCATAGAGAAACATTGTGAGGTCATCAAGTTCCGTGATGATGTCATAGTGTTACATTGTGAGGTCATGGAGTTCCGTGATGATGTCATCGAGTTCCGTGATGATGTCATAGGGATACATTGTGAGGGCATCAAGTTCCGTGATGTCATCGAGTTCCGTGATGATGTCATAGTTACATTGTGATGTCATCGAGTTCCGTGATGATGTCATACAGATACATTGTGAGGTCATAGAGTTCCGTGATGATGTCATCGAGTTCCGTGATGATGTCATAGAGATACATTGTGAGGTCATCGAGTTCCGTGATGATGTCATAGAGAAACATTGTGAGGTTATCGAGTTCCGTGATGATGTCTTAGAGATACATTGTGAGGTCATCGAGTTCCGTGATGATGTCATAGAGATACATTGTGATGTCATCGAGTTCCGTGATGATGTCATAGAGATACATTGTGAGGTCATCGAGTTCCGTGATAATGTCATAGTGTTACATTGTGATGTCATCGAGTACCGTGATGATGTCATAGTTACATTGTGATGTCATCGAGTTCCGTGATGATGTCATAGAAATACATTGTGAGGTCATCGATTTCCGTGATGATATCATAGAGAAACATTGTGAGGTCATTGAGTTCCGTGATGATGCCATAGAGATACATTGTGACGTCATCGAGTTCCGTGATGATGTCATAGAGAAACATTGTGAGGTCATCGAGTTCCGTGATGATGTCATCGAGTTCCGTGATGATGTCATAGAGATACATTGTGAAGTCATTGAGTTCCGTGATGATGTCATAGATATACATTGTGAGGTCATCGAGTTCCGTGATGATGTCATAGAGATACATTGTGAGGTCACCGAGTTCCGTGATGATGTCATAGTGTTACATTGTGAGGTCATCGAGTTCCGTGATGATGTCATCGAGTTCCGTGATGATGTCATAAAGATACATTGTGAGGTCATCAAGTTCCGTGATGATGTCATAGAATTACATTGTGAGGTCATCGAGTTCCGTGATGGTGTCATAGTTACATTGTGATGTCATCGAGTTCCGTGATGATGTCATAGAGATACATTGTGAGGTCATCGAGTTCCGTGATGATGTCATAGAGATACATTGTGAGGTCGAGTTCCGTGATGATGTCATAGTGTTACATTGTGATGTCATCGAGTTCCGCAATGATGTCATAGAGATACATTGTGAGGTCATCGAGTTCCGCGATGATGTCATAGTGTTACATTGTGAGGTCATCGAGTTCCGTGATGATGTCATCGAGTTCCGTGATGATGTCATATAGATACATTGTGAGGTCATCGAGTTCCGTGATGATGTCATAGAGGTACATTGTGAGGTCACCGAGTTCCATGACGATGTCATCGAGTTCCGTGATGATGTCATAGAGATACATTGTGAGGTCATCGAGTTCTGTGATGATGTCATAGAGATACATTGTGAGGTCATATAGTTCCGTGATGTCATCGAGTTCCGTGATGATGTCATAGTTACATTGTGATGTCATCGAGTTCCGTGATGATGTCATAGAGAAACATTGTGAGGTCATCAAGTTCCGTGATGATGTCATAGTGTTACATTGTGAGGTCATGGAGTTCCGTGATGATGTCATCGAGTTCCGTGATGATGTCATAGGGATACATTGTGAGGGCATCAAGTTCCGTGATGTCATCGAGTTCCGTGATGATGTCATAGTTACATTGTGATGTCATCGAGTTCCGTGATGATGTCATACAGATACATTGTGAGGTCATCGAGTTCCGTGATGATGTCATCGAGTTCCGTGATGATGTCTTAGAGATACATTGTGAGGTCATCGAGTTCCGTGATGATGTCATAGAGATACATTGTGATGTCATCGAGTTCCGCGATGATGTCATAGAGATACATTGTGAGGTCACCGAGTTCCCTGATGATGTCATAGTGTTACATTGTGAGGTCATCGAGTTCCGTGATGATGTCATTGAGTTCCGTGATGATGTCATATAGATACATTGTGAGGTCATCGAGTTCCGTGATGATGTCATAGAGGTACATTGTGAGATCACCGAGTTCCATGACGATGTCGTCGAGTTCCGTGATGATGTCATAGAGATACATTGTGAGGTCATCGAGTTCCGTGATGATGTCATAGAGATACATTGTGAGGTCATATAGTTCCGTGATGTCATCGAGTTCCGTAATGATGTCATAGTTACATTGTGATGTCATCGAGTTCCGTGATGATGTCATAGAGAAACATTGTGAGGTCATCAAGTTCCGTGATGATGTCATAGAGTTCCGTGATGATGTCATCGAGTTTCGTGATGATGTCATCGAGTTCCGTGATGATGTCATAGGGATACATTGTGAGGTCATCAAGTTCTGTGATGTCATCGAGTTCCGTGATGATGTCATAGTTACATTGTGATGTCATCGAGTTCCGTGATGATGTCATACAGATACATTGTGAGGTCATCGAGTTCCGTGATGATGTCATCGAGTTCCGTGATGATGTCATAGAGATACATTGTGAGGTCATCGAGTTCCGTGATGATGTCATAGAGAAACATTGTGAGGTTATCGAGTTCCGAGATGATGTCTTATAGATACATTGTGAGGTCATCGAGTTCCGTGATGATGTCATAGAGATACATTGTGATGTCATCGAGTTCCGTGATGATGTCATAGAGATACATTGTGAGGTCGAGTTCCGTGATGATGTCATAGTGTTACATTGTGATGTCATCGAGTTCCGCGATGATGTCATAGAGATACATTGTGAGGTCACCGAGTTCCCTGATGATGTCATAGTGTTACATTGTGAGGTCATCGAGTTCCGTGATGATGTCAACGAGTTCCGTGATGATGTCATATAGATACATTGTGAGGTCATCGAGTTCCGTGATGATGTCATAGAGGTACATTGTGAGATCACCGAGTTCCATGACGATGTCGTCGAGTTCCGTGATGATGTCATAGAGATACATTGTGAGGTCATCGAGTTCCGTGATGATGTCATAGAGATACATTGTGAGGTCATATAGTTCCGTGATGTCATCGAGTTCCGTGATGATGTCATAGAGATACATTGTGAGGTCATCGAGTTCCGTGATGATGTCATAGAGATACATTGTGAGGTCATCGAGTTCCGTGATGATGTCATAGTGTTACATTGTGAGGTCATCAAGCTCCGTGATGATGTCATCGAGTTCCGTGATGATGTCATAGAGATACATTGTGAGGTCATCGAGTTCTGTGATGATGTCATAGAGATACATTGTGAGGTCACCGAGTTCCGTGGTGATGTCATAGTGTTACATTGTGAGGTCACCGAGTTCCGTGGTGATGTCATAGTGTTAAATTGTGAGGTCATCGAGTTCCGTGACGATGTCATCGAGTTCCGTGATAATGTCATAGAGATACATTGTGAGGTCATCGAGTTCCGTGATGATGTCATAGAGAAACATTGTGAGGTCATCGAGTTCCGTGATGTCATAGAGATACATTGTGAGGTCATCGAGTTCCGTGATGATGTCATAGAGATACATTGTGAGGTCATCGAGTTCTGTGATGATGTCATAGAGATACATTGTGAGGTCACCGAGTTCCGTGGTGATGTCATAGTGTTACATTGTGAGGTCATCGAGTTCCGTGATGATGTCATCGAGTTCCGTGATGATGTCATAGAGAAACATTGTGAAGTCATCGAGTTCCGTGATGATGTCATAGAGATACATGGTGAGGTCATCGAGTTCTGTGATGATGTCATAGTGTTACATTATGATGTCATCGAGTTCCGTGATGGTCATAGAGATACATTGTGAGGTCAAAGAGTTCCGTGATGATGTCATAGTGTTACATTGTGATGTCATCGAGTTCTGTGATGATGTCATAGAGATACATTGTGAGGTCATCGAGTTCCGTGATGATGTCATAGAGATACATTGTGATTTCATCGAGTTCCCTGATGATGTCATAGAGATACATTGTGAGGTCATCGAGTTCCGTGATGATGTCATAGAGATACATTGTGAGGTCACCGAGTTCCGTGATGATGTCATAGTGTTACATTGTGAGGTCATCGAGTTCCGTGATGATGTCATCGAGTTCCGTGATGATGTCATAGAGAAACATTGTGAGGTCATCGAGTTCTGTGATGATGTCATAGAGATACATTGTGAGGTCATCGAGTTCTGTGATGATGTCATAGTGTTACATTATGATGTCATCGAGTTCCGTGATGATGTCATAGAGATACATTGTGAGGTCATCGAGTTCCGTAATGATGTCATAGAGAAACATTGTGAGGTCATCGAGTTCTGTGATGATGTCATAGAGATACATTGTGAGGTCACCGAGTTCCGTGATGTCATAGAGTTACGTGATGATGTCATAGTTACATTGTGATGTCATCGAGTTCCGTGATGATGTCATAGAGAAACATTGTGAGGTCATCGAGTTCCGTGATGATGTCATAGAGATACATTGTGAGGTCACCGATTTCCGTGATGATGTCATAGTGTTACATTATGAGGTCATTGAGTTCCGTGATGATGTCATCGAGTTCCGTGATGATGTCATAGAGATACATTGTGAGGTCATCGAGTTCCGTGATGATGTCATAGAGAAACATTGTGAGGTCATCGAGTTCCGTGATGATGTCATAGAGATACATTGTGAGGTCATCGAGTTCTGTGATGATGTCATAGTGTTACATTGTGATGTCATCCAGTTCCGTGATGATGTCATAGAGATACATTGTGAGGTCATCGAGTTCCGTGATGATGTTATAGTGTTACATTGTGAGGTCATCGAGTTCCGTGATGATGTCATCGAGTTCCGAGATGATGTCATAGAGATACATTGTGAGGTCATCGAGTTCCGTGATGATGTCATAGAGAAACATTGTGAGGTCATCGAGTTCTGTGATGATGTCATAGAGATACATTGTGAGGTCATCGAGTTCTGTGATGATGTCATCGTGTTAAATTGTGATGTCTTCCAGTTCCGTGATGTTGTCATAGAGATACATTGTGAGGTCATCGAGTTCCGTTATGATGTCATAGAGATACATTGTGAGGTCATCGAGTTCCGTGATGATGTCATAGAGATACATTGTGAGGTCATCGAGTTCCGTGATAATGTCATAGAGATACATTGTGAGGTCATCGAGTTCCGTGATGATGTCATAGAGAAACATTGTGAGGTCATCGAGTTCCGTGATGATGTCATAGAGATACATTGTGAGGTCATCGAGTTCTGTGATGATGTCATAGTGTTACATTGTGATGTCATCGAGATCCGTGATGATGTCATAGAGATACATTGTGAGGTCATCGAGTTCCGTGATGATGTCATAGTGTTACATTGTGATGTCATCGAGTTCTATGATGATGTCATAGAGATACATTGTGAGGTCATCGAGTTCCGTGATGATGTCATAGAGATACATTGTGAGGTCATCGAGTTCCGTGATGATGTCATAGAGATACATTGTGAGGTCATCGAGTTCCGTGATGATGTCATAGAGATACCTTGTGAGGTCATCGAGTTCTGTGATGATGTCATAGTGTTACATTGTGATGTCATCGAGTTCCGTGATGATGTCATAGAGATACCTTGTGAGGTCATCGAGTTCCGTGATGATGTCATAGTGTTACATTGTGATGTCATCGAGTTCCGTGATGATGTCATAGAGATACATTGTGAGGTCACCGAGTTCCGTGATGATGTCATAGAGATACATTGTGAGGTCATTGAGATCCGTGATGATGTCATAGAGATAACTTGTGAGGTCATCGAGTTCTGTGATGATGTCATAGTGTTACATTGTGATGTCATCGAGTTCCGTGATGATGTCATAGAGATACCTTGTGAGGTCATCAAGTTCTGTGATGATGTCATAGTGTTACATTGTGAGGTCATCGAGTTCCGTGACGATGTCATCGAGTTCCGTGATGATGTCATAGAGATACATTGTGAGGTCATCGAGTTCCGTGTTGATGTCATAGAGAAACATTGTGAGGTCATCGAGTTCCGTAATGATGTCATAGAGATACATTGTGAGGTCATCGAGTTCCGTGATGATGTCATCGAGTTCCGTGATGATGTCATAGAGATACATTGTGAGGTCATCGAGTTCCGTGTTGATGTCATAGAGAAACATTGTGAGGTCATCGAGTTCCGTAATGATGTCATAGAGAAACATTGTGAGGTCATCGAGTTCCCTGATGATGTCATAGAGATACATTGTGAGGTCACCGAGTTCCGTGATGTCATCGAGTTCCGTGATGATGTCATAGTTACATTGTGATGTCATCGAGTTCCGTGATGATGTCATAGAGAAACATTGTGAGGTCATTGAGTTCCGTGATGATGTCATCGAGTTCCGTGATGATGTCATAGAGATACATTGTGAGGTCATCGAGTTCCGTGATGATGTCATAGAGAAACATTGTGAGGTCATCGAGTTCCGTGATGATGTCATAGAGATACATTGTGAGGTCATCGAGTTCTGTGATGATGTCATAGTGTTACATTGTGATGTCATCCAGTTCCGTAATGATGTCATAGAGATACATTGTGAGGTCATCAAGTTCCGTGATGATGTTATAGTGTTACATTGTGAGGTCATCGAGTTCCGTGATGATGTCATAGAGATACATTGTGAGGTCATCGAGTTCCGTGATGATGTCATAGAGATACATTGTGAGGTCACCGAGTTCCGTGATGATGTCATAGTGTTACATTGTGAGGTCATCGAGTTCCGTGATGATGTCATAGAGATACATTGTGAGGTCATCGAGTTCCGTGATGATGTCATAGAGAAACATTGTGAGGTCATCGAGTTCTGTGATGATGTCATAGAGATACATTGTGAGGTCATCGAGTTCTGTGATGATGTCATAGAGATACATTGTGAGGTCATCGAGTTCTGTGATGATGTCATCGTGTTAAATTGTGATGTCTTCCAGTTCCGTGATGTTGTCATAGAGATACATTGTGAGGTCATCGAGTTCCGTTATGATGTCATAGAGATACATTGTGAGGTCATCGAGTTCCGTGATGATGTCATAGAGATACATTGTGAGGTCATCGGGTTCCGTGATAATGTCATAGAGATACATTGTGAGGTCATCGAGTTCCGTGATGATGTCATAGAGAAACATTGTGAGGTCATCGAGTTCCGTGATGATGTCATAGAGATACATTGTGAGGTCATCGAGTTTTGTGATGATGTCATAGTGTTAAATTGTGATGTCATCGAGATCCGTGATGATGTCATAGAGATACATTGTGAGGTCATCGAGTTCCGTGATGATGTCATAGTGTTACATTGTGATGTCATCGAGTTCTATGATGATGTCATAGAGATACATTGTGAGGTCATCGAGTTCCGTGATGATGTCATAGAGATACATTGTGAGGTCATCGAGTTCCGTGATGATGTCATAGAGATACATTGTGATGTCATCGAGTTCCGTGATGATGTCATAGAGATACCTTGTGAGGTCATTGAGTTCCGTGATGATGTCATAGAGATACATTGTGAGGTCACCGAGTTCCGTGACGATGTCATAGAGATACATTGTGAGGTCATTGAGATCCGTGATGATGTCATAGAGATAACTTGTGAGGTCATCGAGTTCTGTGATGATGTCATAGTGTTACATTGTCATGTCATCGAGTTCCGTGATGATGTCATAGAGATACCTTGTGAGGTCATCGAGTTCTGTGATGATGTCATAGTGTTACATTGTGATGTCATCGAGTTCCATGATGATGTCATAGAGATACATTGTGAGGTCATCGAGTTCCGTGATGATGTCATAGAGATACATTGTGAGGTCACCGAGTTCCGTGATGATGTCATAGAGATACATTGTGAGGTCATCGAGTTCCGTGATGATGTCATAGAGATACCTTGTGAGGTCATTGAGTTCTGTGATGATGTCATAGTGTTACATTGTGATGTCATCGAGTTCCGCAATGATGTCATAGAGATACATTGTGAGGTCACCGAGTTCCATGACGATGTCGTTGAGTTCCGTGATGATGTCATAGAGATACATTGTGAGGTCACCGAGTTCCGTGATGATGTCATAGTGTTACATTGTGAGGTCATCGAGTTCCGTGATGATGTCATCGAGTTCCGTGATGATGTCATAAAGATACATTGTGAGATCATCAAGTTCCGTGATGATGTCATAGAATTACATTGTAAGGTCATCGAGTTCCGTGATGGTGTCATCGAGTTCCGTGATGATGTCATAGAGATACATTGTGAGGTCATCGAGTTCCGTGATGATGTCATAGAGATACTTTGTGAGGTCAACGAGTTCCGTGATGATGTCATCGAGTTCCGTGATGATGTCATAGAGATACATTGTGAGGTCATCGAGTTCCGTGATGATGTCATAGAGATACATTGTGATGTCATCGAGTTCCGTGATGATGTCATAGAGATACATTGTAAGGTCGAGTTCCGTGATGATGTCATAGTGTTACATTGTGAGGTCATCGAGTTCCGTGATGATGTCATCGAGTTCCGTGATGATGTCATATAGATACATTGTGAGGTCATCGAGTTCCGTGATGATGTCATAGAGGTACATTGTGAGGTCACCGAGTTCCATGACGATGTCATCGAGTTCCGTGATGATGTCATAGTGTTACATTGTGAGGTCATCAAGTTCCGTGATGATTTCATCGAGTTCCGTGATGATGTCATATAGATACATTGTGAGGTCATCAAGTTCCGTGATGATGTCATAGAGATACATTGTGAGGTCATATAGTTCCGTGATGTCATCGAGTTCCGTGATGATGTCATAGTTACATTGTGATGTCATCGAGTTCCGTAATGATGTCATAGAGAAACATTGTGAGGTCATCAAGTTCCGTGATGATGTCATAGTGTTACATTGTGAGGTCATGGAGTTCCGTGATGATGTCATCGAGTTCCGTGATGATGTCATAGAGATACATTGTGAGGTCATCAAGTTCCGTGATTTCATCGAGTTCCTTGATGATGTCATAGTTACATTGTGATGTCATCGAGTTCCGTGATGATGTTATACAGATACATTGTGAGGTCATCGAGTTCCGTGATGATGTCATAGAGATACATTGTGAGGTCATCAAGTTCCGTGATGATGTCATAGTGTTACATTGTGATGCCATCGAGTTCCGTTATGATGTCATAGAGATACATTGTGAGGTCATCGAGTTCTGTGATGATGTCATAGAGAAACATTGTGAGGTTATCGAGTTCCGTGATGATGTCTTAGAGATACATTGTGAGGTCATCGAGTTCTGTGATGATGTCATAGAGATACATTGTGATGTCATCGAGTTCCGTGATGATGTCATAGAGATACATTGTGAGGTCGAGTTCCGTGATGATGTCATAGTGTTACATTGTGATGTCATCGAGTTCTGTGATGATGTCATAGAGATACATTGTGAGGTCATCGAGTTCCGTGATGATGTCATAGAGATACATTGTGATTTCATCGAGTTCCGTGATGATGTCATAGAGATACATTGTGAGGTCATCGAGTTCTGTGATGATGTCATAGAGATACATTGTGAGGTCATCGAGTTCCGTGATGATGTCATAGTGTTACATTGTGAGGTCATCGAGCTCCGTGATGATGTCATCGAGTTCCGTGATGATGTCATAGAGATACATTGTGAGGTCATCGAGTTCTGTGATGATGTCATAGAGATACATTGTGAGGTCACCAAGTTCCGTGGTGATGTCATAGTGTTACATTGTGAGGTCATCGAGTTCCGTGACGATGTCATCGAGTTCCGTGATGATGTCATAGAGATACATTGTGAGGTCATCGAGTTCCGTGTTAATGTCATAGAGAAACATTGTGAGGTCATCGAGTTCCGTAATGATGTCATAGAGATACATTGTGATTTCATCGAGTTCCGTGATGATGTCATAGAGATACATTGTGAGGTCATCGAGTTCCGTGATGATGTCATAGAGATACATTGTGAGGTCACCGAGTTCCGTGATGATGTCATAGAGATACATTGTGAGGTCATCGAGTTCCGTGATGATGTCATAGAGATACCTTGTGAGGTCATCAAGTTCTGTGATGATGTCATAGAGATACATTGTGAGGTCATCTAGTTCCGTGATGATGTCATAGTGTTACATTGTGAGGTCATCGATCTCCGTGATGATGTCATCGAGTTCCGCGATGATGTCATAGAGATACATTGTGAGGTCATCGAGTTCTGTGATGATGTCATAGAGATACATTGTGAGGTCACCAAGTTCCGTGGTGATGTCATAGTGTTACATTGTGAGGTCATCGAGTTCCGTGACGATGTCATCGAGTTCCGCGATGATGTCATAGAGATACATTGTGAGGTCATCGAGTTCCGTGTTGATGTCATAGAGAAACATTGTGAGGTCATCGAGTTCCGTAATGATGTCATAGAGATACATTGTGAGGTCATCGAGTTCCGTGATGATGTCATCGAGTTCCATGATGATGTCATAGAGAAACATTGTGAGGTCATCGAGTTCCGTGATGATGTCATAGAGATACATTGTGAGGTCACCGAGTTCCGTGATGTCATCGAGTTCCGTGATGATGTCATAGTTACATTGTGATGTCATCGAGTTCCGTGATGATGTCATAGAGAAACATTGTGAGGTCATCGAGTTCCGTGATGATGTCATAGAGATACATTGTGAGGTCACCGATTTCCGTGATGATGTCATAGTGTTACATTATGAGGTCATTGAGTTCCGTGATGATATCATTGAGTTCCGTGATGATGTCATAGAGATACATTGTGAGGTCATTGAGTTCCGTGATGATGTCATAGAGAAACATTGTGAGGTCATCGAGTTCCGTGATGATGTCATAGAGATACATTGTGAGGTCATCGAGTTCTGTGATGATGTCATAGTGTTACATTGTGATGTCATCCAGTTCCGTGATGCTGTCATAGAAATACATTGTGAGGTCATCGAGTTCCGTGATGATGTTATAGTGTTACATTGTGAGGTCATCGAGTTCCGTGATGATGTCATAGAGATACATTGTGAGGTCATCGAGTTCCGTGATGATGTCATAGAGATACATTGTGAGGTCACCGAGTTCCGTGATGATGTCATAGTGTTACATTGTGAGATCATCGAGTTCCGTGATGATGTCATCGAGTTCCGAGATGATGTCATAGAGATACATTGTGAGGTCATCGAGTTCCGTGATGATGTCATAGAGAAACATTGTGAGGTCATCGAGTTCTGTGATGATGTCATAGAGATACATTGTGAGGTCATCGAGTTCTGTGATGATGTCATCGTGTTAAATTGTGATGTCTTCCAGTTCCGTGATGTTGTCATAGAGATACATTGTGAGGTCATCGAGTTCCGTTATGATGTCATAGAGATACATTGTGAGGTCATCGAGTTCCGTGATGATGTCATAGAGATACATTGTGAGATCATCGAGTTCCGTGATAATGTCATAGAGATACATTGTGAGGTCATCGAGTTCCGTGATGATGTCATAGAGAAACATTGTGAGGTCATCGAGTTCCGTGATGATGTCATAGAGTTACATTGTGAGGTCATCGAGTTCTGTGATGATGTCATAGTGTTACATTGTGATGTCATCGAGATCCGTGATGATGTCATAGAGATACATTGTGAGGTCATCGAGTTCCGTGATGATGTCATAGTGTTACATTGTGATGTCATCGAGTTCTATGATGATGTCATAGAGATACATTGTGAGGTCATCGAGTTCCGTGATGATGTCATAGAGATACATTGTGAGGTCATCGAGTTCCGTGATGATGTCATAGAGATACATTGTGAGGTCACCGAGTTCCGTGATGATGTCATAGTGTTACATTGTGAGATCATCGAGTTCCGTGATGATGTCATCGAGTTCCGAGATGATGTCATAGAGATACATTGTGAGGTCATCGAGTTCCGTGATGATGTCATAGAGAAACATTGTGAGGTCATCGAGTTCTGTGATGATGTCATAGAGATACATTGTGAGGTCATCGAGTTCTGTGATGATGTCATCGTGTTAAATTGTGATGTCTTCCAGTTCCGTGATGTTGTCATAGAGATACATTGTGAGGTCATCGAGTTCCGTTATGATGTCATAGAGATACATTGTGAGGTCATCGAGTTCCGTGATGATGTCATAGAGATACATTGTGAGATCATCGAGTTCCGTGATAATGTCATAGAGATACATTGTGAGGTCATCGAGTTCCGTGATGATGTCATAGAGAAACATTGTGAGGTCATCGAGTTCCGTGATGATGTCATAGAGTTACATTGTGAGGTCATCGAGTTCTGTGATGATGTCATAGTGTTACATTGTGATGTCATCGAGATCCGTGATGATGTCATAGAGATACATTGTGAGGTCATCGAGTTCCGTGATGATGTCATAGTGTTACATTGTGATGTCATCGAGTTCTATGATGATGTCATAGAGATACATTGTGAGGTCATCGAGTTCCGTGATGATGTCATAGAGATACATTGTGAGGTCATCGAGTTCCGTGATGATGTCATAGAGATACCTTGTGAGGTCATCGAGTTCTGTGATGATGTCATAGTGTTACATTGTGATGTCATCGAGTTCCGTGATGATGTCATAGAGATACATTGTGAGGTCACCGAGTTCCGTGATGATGTCATAGAGATACATTGTGAGGTCATTGAGTTCCGTGATGATGTCATAGAGATACCTTGTGAGGTCATCGAGTTCTGTGATGATGTCATAGTGTTACATTGTGATGTCATCGAGTTCCGTGATGATGTCATAGAGATACATTGTGAGGTCATCGAGTTCCGTGATGATGTTATAGTGTTACATTGTGAGGTCATCGAGTTCCGTGATGATGTCATAGAGATACATTGTGAGGTCATCGAGTTCCGTGATGATGTCATAGAGATACATTGTGAGGTCACCGAGTTCCGTGATGATGTCATAGTGTTACATTGTGAGATCATCGAGTTCCGTGATGATGTCATAGAGATACATTGTGAGGTCATCGAGTTCTGTGATGATGTCATAGAGATACATTGTGAGGTCACCGAGTTCCGTGATGATGTCATAGAGATACATTGTGAGGTCAGCGAGTTCCGTGATGATGTCATAGAGATACCTTGTGAGGTCATTGAGTTCTGTGATGATGTCATAGTGTTACATTGTGATGTCATCGAGTTCCGCAATGATGTCATAGAGATACATTGTGAGGTCACCGAGTTCCATGACGATGTCGTCGAGTTCCGTGATGATGTCATAGAGATACATTGTGAGGTCATCGAGTTCCGTGATGATGTCATAGTGTGAAATTGTGAGGTCATCGAGTTCCGTGATGATGTCATCGAGTTCCGTGATGATGTCATCGAGTTCTGTGATGATGTCATAGAGATACATTGTGAGGTCATCAAGCTCCGTGGTTATGTCATAGACATATATTGTGAGGTCACCGAGTTCCGTGATGATGTCATCGAGTTCCGTGATGATGTCATAGAGATACATTGTGAAGTCATTGAGTTCCGTGATGATGTCATAGATATACATTGTGAGGTCATCGAGTTCCGTGATGATGTCATCGACTTCTGTGATGATGTCATAGATATACATTGTGAGGTCATCGAGTTCTGTGATGATGTCATAGAGATACATTGTGAGGTCACCGAGTTCCGTGATGATGTCATAGTGTTACATTGTGAGGTCATCGAGTTCCGTGATGATGTCATCGAGTTCCGTGATGATGTCATAAAGATACATTGTGAGGTCATCAAGTTCCGTGATGATGTCATAGAATTACATTGTGAGGTCATCGAGTTCCGTAATGGTGTCATAGTTACATTGTGATGTCATCGAGTTCCGTGATGATGTCATAGCGAAACATTGTGATGTCATCGAGTTCCGTGATGATGTCATCGAGTTCCGTGATGATGTCATAGAGATACATTGTGAGGTCATCAAGTTCCGTGATGTCATCGAGTTCCGTGATGATGTCATAGTTACATTGTGATGTCATCGAGTTCCGTGATGATGTCATACAGATACATTGTGAGGTCATCGAGTTCCGTGATGATGTCATAGAGATACATTGTGAGGTCATCAAGTTCCGTGATGATGTCATAGTGTTACATTGTGATGCCATCGAGTTCCGTGATGATGTCATAGAGATACATTGTGAGGTCATCGAGTTCCGTGATGATGTCATAGAGAAACATTGTGAGGTTATCGAGTTCCGTGATGATGTCTTAGAGATACATTGTGAGGTCATCGAGTTCCGTAATGATGTCATAGAGATACATTTTGAGGTCACCGAGTTCCGTGATGATGTCATAGTTACATTGTGATGTCATCGAGTTCCGTGATGATGACATAGAGATACATTGTGAGGTCATCGAGTTCCGTGATGATGTCATAGAGATACATTGTGACGTCATCGAGTTCCGTGATGATGTCATAGAGAAACATTGTGAGGTCATCGAGTTCCGTGATGATGTCATCGAGTTCCGTGATGATGTCATAGAGATACATTGTGAAGTCATCGAGTTCCGTGATGATGTCATAGATATACATTGTGAGGTCATCGAGTTCTGTGATGATGTCATAGTTACATTGTGATGTCATCGAGTTCCGTGATGATGTCATAGAGATACATTGAGAGGTCATCGAGGTCCGTGATGATGTCATAGAGAAACATTGTGAGGTCATCGAGTTCCGTGATGATGTCATAGAGATACATTGTGAGGTCATCGAGTTCTGTGATGATGTCATAGTGTTACATTATGATGTCATCGAGTTCCGTGATGGTCATAGAGATACATTGTGAGGTCAAAGAGTTCCGTGATGATGTCATAGTGTTACATTGTGATGTCATCGAGTTCTGTGATGATGTCATAGAGATACATTGTGAGGTCATCGAGTTCCGTGATGATGTCATAGAGATACATTGTGATTTCATCGAGTTCCGTGATGATGTCATAGAGATACATTGTGAGGTCATCGAGTTCCGTGATGATGTCATAGAGATACATTGTGAGGTCACCGAGTTCCGTGATGATGTCATAGTGTTACATTGTGAGGTCATCGAGTTCCGTGATGATGTCATCGAGTTCCGTGATGATGTCATAGAGAAACATTGTGAGGTCATCGAGTTCTGTGATGACGTCATAGAGAAACATTGTGAGGTCATCGAGTTCTGTGATGATGTCATAGTGTTACATTATGATGTCATCGAGTTCCGTGATGGTCATAGAGATACATTGTGAGGTCATCGAGTTCCGTGATGATGTCATAGAGATACATTGTGAGGTCATCGAGTTCCGTGATGATGTTATAGTGTTACATTGTGAGGTCATCGAGTTCCGTGATGATGTCATAGAGATACATTGTGAGGTCATCGAGTTCCGTGATGATGTCATAGAGATACATTGTGAGGTCACCGAGTTCCGTGATGATGTCATAGTGTTACATTGTGAGATCATCGAGTTCCGTGATGATGTCATAGAGATACATTGTGAGGTCATCGAGTTCTGTGATGATGTCATAGAGATACATTGTGAGGTCACCGAGTTCCGTGATGATGTCATAGAGATACATTGTGAGGTCATCGAGTTCCGTGATGATGTCATAGAGATACCTTGTGAGGTCATTGAGTTCTGTGATGATGTCATAGTGTTACATTGTGATGTCATCGAGTTCCGCAATGATGTCATAGAGATACATTGTGAGGTCACCGAGTTCCATGACGATGTCGTCGAGTTCCGTGATGATGTCATAGAGATACATTGTGAGGTCATCGAGTTCCGTGATGATGTCATAGTGTGAAATTGTGAGGTCATCGAGTTCCGTGATGATGTCATCGAGTTCCGTGATGATGTCATCGAGTTCTGTGATGATGTCATAGAGATACATTGTGAGGTCATCAAGCTCCGTGGTTATGTCATAGACATATATTGTGAGGTCACCGAGTTCCGTGATGATGTCATCGAGTTCCGTGATGATGTCATAGAGATACATTGTGAAGTCATTGAGTTCCGTGATGATGTCATAGATATACATTGTGAGGTCATCGAGTTCCGTGATGATGTCATCGACTTCTGTGATGATGTCATAGATATACATTGTGAGGTCATCGAGTTCTGTGATGATGTCATAGAGATACATTGTGAGGTCACCGAGTTCCATGATGATGTCATAGTGTTACATTGTGAGGTCATCGAGTTCCGTGATGATGTCATCGAGTTCCGTGATGATGTCATAAAGATACATTGTGAGGTCATCAAGTTCCGTGATGATGTCATAGAATTACATTGTGAGGTCATCGAGTTCCGTAATGGTGTCATAGTTACATTGTGATGTCATCGAGTTCCGTGATGATGTCATAGCGAAACATTGTGATGTCATCGAGTTCCGTGATGATGTCATCGAGTTCCGTGATGATGTCATAGAGATACATTGTGAGGTCATCAAGTTCCGTGATGTCATCGAGTTCCGTGATGATGTCATAGTTACATTGTGATGTCATCGAGTTCCGTGATGATGTCATACAGATACATTGTGAGGTCATCGAGTTCCGTGATGATGTCATAGAGATACATTGTGAGGTCATCAAGTTCCGTGATGATGTCATAGTGTTACATTGTGATGCCATCGAGTTCCGTGATGATGTCATAGAGAAACATTGTGAGGTCATCGAGTTCCGTGATGATGTCTTAGAGATACATTGTGAGGTCATCGAGTTCCGTAATGATGTCATAGAGATACATTTTGAGGTCACCGAGTTCCGTGATGATGTCATAGTTACATTGTGATGTCATCGAGTTCCGTGATGATGACATAGAGATACATTGTGAGGTCATCGAGTTCCGTGATGATGTCATAGAGATACATTGTGACGTCATCGAGTTCCGTGATGATGTCATAGAGAAACATTGTGAGGTCATCGAGTTCCGTGATGATGTCATCGAGTTCCGTGATGATGTCATAGAGATACATTGTGAAGTCATCGAGTTCCGTGATGATGTCATAGATATACATTGTGAGGTCATCGAGTTCTGTGATGATGTCATAGTTACATTGTGATGTCATCGAGTTCCGTGATGATGTCATAGAGATACATTGAGAGGTCATCGAGGTCCGTGATGATGTCATAGAGAAACATTGTGAGGTCATCGAGTTCCGTGATGATGTCATAGAGATACATTGTGAGGTCATCGAGTTCTGTGATGATGTCATAGTGTTACATTATGATGTCATCGAGTTCCGTGATGGTCATAGAGATACATTGTGAGGTCAAAGAGTTCCGTGATGATGTCATAGTGTTACATTGTGATGTCATCGAGTTCTGTGATGATGTCATAGAGATACATTGTGAGGTCATCGAGTTCCGTGATGATGTCATAGAGATACATTGTGATTTCATCGAGTTCCGTGATGATGTCATAGAGATACATTGTGAGGTCATCGAGTTCCGTGATGATGTCATAGAGATACATTGTGAGGTCACCGAGTTCCGTGATGATGTCATAGTGTTACATTGTGAGGTCATCGAGTTCCGTGATGATGTCATCGAGTTCCGTGATGATGTCATAGAGAAACATTGTGAGGTCATCGAGTTCTGTGATGACGTCATAGAGATACATTGTGAGGTCATCGAGTTCTGTGATGATGTCATAGTGTTACATTATGATGTCATCGAGTTCCGTGATGGTCATAGAGATACATTGTGAGGTCAAAGAGTTCCGTGATGATGTCATAGTGTTACATTGTGATGTCATCGAGTTCTGTGATGATATCATAGAGATACATTGTGAGGTCATCGAGTTCCGTGATGATGTCATAGAGATACATTGTGATTTCATCGAGTTCCGTGATGATGTCATAGAGATACATTGTGAGGTCATCGAGTTCCGTGATGATGTCATAGAGATACATTGTGAGGTCACCGAGTTCCGTGATGATGTCATAGAGATACATTGTGAGGTCATCGAGTTCCGTGATGATGTCATAGAGATACCTTGTGAGGTCATCAAGTTCTGTGATGATGTCATAGTGTTACATTGTGATGTCATCGAGTTCCGTGATGATGTCATAGAGATACATTGTGAGGTCATCTAGTTCCGTGATGATGTCATAGTGTTACATTGTGAGGTCATCGATCTCCGTGATGATGTCATCGAGTTCCGCGATGATGTCATAGAGATACATCGTGAGGTCATCGAGTTCCGTGATGATGTCATAGAGATACATTGTGAGGTCACCGAGTTCCGTGGTGATGTCATAGTGTTACATTGTGAGGTCATCGAGTTCCGTGATGATGTCATCGAGTTCCGTGATGATGTCATAGAGATACATCGAGAGGTTATTGAGTTCCGTGATGATGTCATAGAGAAACATTGTGAGGTCATCGAGTTCCGTGATGATGTCATAGAGATACATTGTGAGGTCATCGAGTTCCGTGATGATGTCATAGAGATACATTGTGAGGTCATCGAGTTCCGTGATGATGTCATAGTGTTACATTGTGAGGTCATCGAGTTCCGTGATGATGTCATAGATATACATTGTGATGTCATCGAGTTCTGTGATGATGTCATAGTTACATTGTGATGTCATCGAGTTCCGTGATGATGTCATAGAGATACATTGAGAGGTCATCGAGGTCCGTGATGATGTCATAGAGAAACATTGTGAGGTCATCGAGTTCCGTGATGATGTCATAGAGATACATTGTGAGGTCATCGAGTTCCGTGGTGATGTCATAGAGATACATTGTGAGGTCATCGAGTTCCATGATGATGTCATAGAGATACATTGTGAGGTCATCGAGTTCCGTGATGATGTCATCGAGTTCCGTGATGATGTCATAGAGATACATTGTGCGGTCATCGAGTTCCGTGATGATGTCATAGAGATACATTGTGAGGTCATCGAGTTCCGTGATAATGTCATAGTGTTACATTGTGATGTCATCGAGTACCGTGATGATGTCATAGTTACATTGTGATGTCATCGAGTTCCGTGATGATGTCATAGAGATACATTGTGCGGTCATCGAGTTCCGTGATGATGTCATAGAGATACATTGTGAGGTCACCGAGTTCCGTGATGATGTCATAGTGTTACATTGTGAGGTCATCGAGTTCCGTGATGATGTCATCGAGTTCCGTGATGATGTCATAAAGATACATTGTGAGGTCATCAAGTTCCGTGATGATGTCATAGAATTACATTGTGAGGTCATCGAGTTCCGTGATGGTGTCATAGTTACATTGTGATGTCATCGAGTTCCGTGATGATGTCATAGAGATACATTGTGAGGTCATCGAGTTCCGTGATGATGTCATAGAGATACATTGTGAGGTCGAGTTCCGTGATGATGTCATAGTGTTACATTGTGATGTCATCGAGTTCCGCAATGATGTCATAGAGATACATTGTGAGGTCATCGAGTTCCGCGATGATGTCATAGTGTTACATTGTGAGGTCATCGAGTTCCGTGATGATGTCATCGAGTTCCGTGATGATGTCATATAGATACATTGTGAGGTCATCGAGTTCCGTGATGATGTCATAGAGGTACATTGTGAGGTCACCGAGTTCCATGACGATGTCATCGAGTTCCGTGATGATGTCATAGAGATACATTGTGAGGTCATCGAGTTCTGTGATGATGTCATAGAGATACATTGTGAGGTCATATAGTTCCGTGATGTCATCGAGTTCCGTGATGATGTCATAGTTACATTGTGATGTCATCGAGTTCCGTGATGATGTCATAGAGAAACATTGTGAGGTCATCAAGTTCCGTGATGATGTCATAGTGTTACATTGTGAGGTCATGGAGTTCCGTGATGATGTCATCGAGTTCCGTGATGATGTCATAGGGATACATTGTGAGGGCATCAAGTTCCGTGATGTCATCGAGTTCCGTGATGATGTCATAGTTACATTGTGATGTCATCGAGTTCCGTGATGATGTCATACAGATACATTGTGAGGTCATCGAGTTCCGTGATGATGTCATCGAGTTCCGTGATGATGTCATAGAGATACATTGTGAGGTCATCGAGTTCCGTGATGATGTCATAGAGAAACATTGTGAGGTTATCGAGTTCCGTGATGATGTCTTAGAGATACATTGTGAGGTCATCGAGTTCCGTGATGATGTCATAGAGATACATTGTGATGTCATCGAGTTCCGTGATGATGTCATAGAGATACATTGTGAGGTCATCGAGTTCCGTGATAATGTCATAGTGTTACATTGTGATGTCATCGAGTACCGTGATGATGTCATAGTTACATTGTGATGTCATCGAGTTCCGTGATGATGTCATAGAAATACATTGTGAGGTCATCGATTTCCGTGATGATATCATAGAGAAACATTGTGAGGTCATTGAGTTCCGTGATGATGCCATAGAGATACATTGTGACGTCATCGAGTTCCGTGATGATGTCATAGAGAAACATTGTGAGGTCATCGAGTTCCGTGATGATGTCATCGAGTTCCGTGATGATGTCATAGAGATACATTGTGAAGTCATTGAGTTCCGTGATGATGTCATAGATATACATTGTGAGGTCATCGAGTTCCGTGATGATGTCATAGAGATACATTGTGAGGTCACCGAGTTCCGTGATGATGTCATAGTGTTACATTGTGAGGTCATCGAGTTCCGTGATGATGTCATCGAGTTCCGTGATGATGTCATAAAGATACATTGTGAGGTCATCAAGTTCCGTGATGATGTCATAGAATTACATTGTGAGGTCATCGAGTTCCGTGATGGTGTCATAGTTACATTGTGATGTCATCGAGTTCCGTGATGATGTCATAGAGATACATTGTGAGGTCATCGAGTTCCGTGATGATGTCATAGAGATACATTGTGAGGTCGAGTTCCGTGATGATGTCATAGTGTTACATTGTGATGTCATCGAGTTCCGCAATGATGTCATAGAGATACATTGTGAGGTCATCGAGTTCCGCGATGATGTCATAGTGTTACATTGTGAGGTCATCGAGTTCCGTGATGATGTCATCGAGTTCCGTGATGATGTCATATAGATACATTGTGAGGTCATCGAGTTCCGTGATGATGTCATAGAGGTACATTGTGAGGTCACCGAGTTCCATGACGATGTCATCGAGTTCCGTGATGATGTCATAGAGATACATTGTGAGGTCATCGAGTTCTGTGATGATGTCATAGAGATACATTGTGAGGTCATATAGTTCCGTGATGTCATCGAGTTCCGTGATGATGTCATAGTTACATTGTGATGTCATCGAGTTCCGTGATGATGTCATAGAGAAACATTGTGAGGTCATCAAGTTCCGTGATGATGTCATAGTGTTACATTGTGAGGTCATGGAGTTCCGTGATGATGTCATCGAGTTCCGTGATGATGTCATAGGGATACATTGTGAGGGCATCAAGTTCCGTGATGTCATCGAGTTCCGTGATGATGTCATAGTTACATTGTGATGTCATCGAGTTCCGTGATGATGTCATACAGATACATTGTGAGGTCATAGAGTTCCGTGATGATGTCATCGAGTTCCGTGATGATGTCATAGAGATACATTGTGAGGTCATCGAGTTCCGTGATGATGTCATAGAGAAACATTGTGAGGTTATCGAGTTCCGAGATGATGTCTTATAGATACATTGTGAGGTCATCGAGTTCCGTGATGATGTCATAGAGATACATTGTGATGTCATCGAGTTCCGTGATGATGTCATAGAGATACATTGTGAGGTCGAGTTTCGTGATGATGTCATAGTGTTACATTGTGATGTCATCGAGTTCCGCGATGATGTCATAGAGATACATTGTGAGGTCACCGAGTTCCCTGATGATGTCATAGTGTTACATTGTGAGGTTATCGAGTTCCGTGATGATGTCATCGAGTTCCGTGATGATGTCATATAGATACATTGTGAGGTCATCGAGTTCCGTGATGATGTCATAGAGGTACATTGTGAGATCACCGAGTTCCATGACGATGTCGTCGAGTTCCGTGATGATGTCATAGAGATACATTGTGAGGTCATCGAGTTCCGTGATGATGTCATAGAGATACATTGTGAGGTCATATAGTTCCGTGATGTCATCGAGTTCCGTGATGATGTCATAGAGATACATTGTGAGGTCATCGAGTTCCGTGATGATGTCATAGAGATACATTGTGAGGTCATCGAGTTCCGTGATGATGTCATAGTGTTACATTGTGAGGTCATCAAGCTCCGTGATGATGTCATCGAGTTCCGTGATGATGTCATAGAGATACATTGTGAGGTCATCGAGTTCTGTGATGATGTCATAGAGATACATTGTGAGGTCACCGAGTTCCGTGGTGATGTCATAGTGTTACATTGTGAGGTCACCGAGTTCCGTGGTGATGTCATAGTGTTAAATTGTGAGGTCATCGAGTTCCGTGACGATGTCATCGAGTTCCGTGATAATGTCATAGAGATACATTGTGAGGTCATCGAGTTCCGTGATGATGTCATAGAGAAACATTGTGAGGTCATCGAGTTCCGTGATGTCATAGAGATACATTGTGAGGTCATCGAGTTCCGTGATGATGTCATAGAGATACATTGTGAGGTCATCGAGTTCTGTGATGATGTCATAGAGATACATTGTGAGGTCACCGAGTTCCGTGGTGATGTCATAGTGTTACATTGTGAGGTCATCGAGTTCCGTGATGATGTCATCGAGTTCCGTGATGATGTCATAGAGAAACATTGTGAGGTCATCGAGTTCCGTGATGATGTCATAGAGATACATGGTGAGGTCATCGAGTTCTGTGATGATGTCATAGTGTTACATTATGATGTCATCGAGTTCCGTGATGGTCATAGAGATACATTGTGAGGTCAAAGAGTTCCGTGATGATGTCATAGTGTTACATTGTGATGTCATCGAGTTCTGTGATGATGTCATAGAGATACATTGTGAGGTCATCGAGTTCCGTGATGATGTCATAGAGATACATTGTGATTTCATCGAGTTCCCTGATGATGTCATAGAGATACATTGTGAGGTCATCGAGTTCCGTGATGATGTCATAGAGATACATTGTGAGGTCACCGAGTTCCGTGATGATGTCATAGTGTTACATTGTGAGGTCATCGAGTTCCGTGATGATGTCATCGAGTTCCGTGATGATGTCATAGAGAAACATTGTGAGGTCATCGAGTTCTGTGATGATGTCATAGAGATACATTGTGAGGTCATCGAGTTCTGTGATGATGTCATAGTGTTACATTATGATGTCATCGAGTTCCGTGATGATGTCATAGAGATACATTGTGAGGTCATCGAGTTCCGTAATGATGTCATAGAGAAACATTGTGAGGTCATCGAGTTCCGTGATGTCATAGAGTTACGTGATGATGTCATAGTTACATTGTGATGTCATCGAGTTCCGTGATGATGTCATAGAGAAACATTGTGAGGTCATCGAGTTCCGTGATGATGTCATAGAGATACATTGTGAGGTCACCGATTTCCGTGATGATGTCATAGTGTTACATTATGAGGTCATTGAGTTCCGTGATGATGTCATCGAGTTCCGTGATGATGTCATAGAGATACATTGTGAGGTCATCGAGTTCCGTGATGATGTCATAGAGAAACATTGTGAGGTCATCGAGTTCCGTGATGATGTCATAGAGATACACTGTGAGGTCATCGAGTTCTGTGATGATGTCATAGTGTTACATTGTGATGTCATCCAGTTCCGTGATGATGTCATAGAGATACATTGTGAGGTCATCGAGTTCCGTGATGATGTTATAGTGTTACATTGTGAGGTCATCGAGTTCCGTGATGATGTCATCGAGTTCCGAGATGATGTCATAGAGATACATTGTGAGGTCATCGAGTTCCGTGATGATGTCATAGAGAAACATTGTGAGGTCATCGAGTTCTGTGATGATGTCATAGAGATACATTGTGAGGTCATCGAGTTCTGTGATGATGTCATCGTGTTAAATTGTGATGTCTTCCAGTTCCGTGATGTTGTCATAGAGATACATTGTGAGGTCATCGAGTTCCGTTATGATGTCATAGAGATACATTGTGAGGTCATCGAGTTCCGTGATGATGTCATAGAGATACATTGTGAGGTCATCGAGTTCCGTGATAATGTCATAGAGATACATTGTGAGGTCATCGAGTTCCGTGATGATGTCATAGAGAAACATTGTGAGGTCATCGAGTTCCGTGATGATGTCATAGAGATACATTGTGAGGTCATCGAGTTCTGTGATGATGTCATAGTGTTACATTGTGATGTCATCGAGATCCGTGATGATGTCATAGAGATACATTGTGAGGTCATCGAGTTCCGTGATGATGTCATAGTGTTACATTGTGATGTCATCGAGTTCTATGATGATGTCATAGAGATACATTGTGAGGTCATCGAGTTCCGTGATGATGTCATAGAGATACATTGTGAGGTCATCGAGTTCCGTGATGATGTCATAGAGATACATTGTGAGGTCATCGAGTTCCGTGATGATGTCATAGAGATACCTTGTGAGGTCATCGAGTTCTGTGATGATGTCATAGTGTTACATTGTGATGTCATCGAGTTCCGTGATGATGTCATAGAGATACCTTGTGAGGTCATCGAGTTCCGTGATGATGTCATAGTGTTACATTGTGATGTCATCGAGTTCCGTGATGATGTCATAGAGATACATTGTGAGGTCACCGAGTTCCGTGATGATGTCATAGAGATACATTGTGAGGTCATTGAGATCCGTGATGATGTCATAGAGATAACTTGTGAGGTCATCGAGTTCTGTGATGATGTCATAGTGTTACATTGTGATGTCATCGAGTTCCGTGATGATGTCATAGAGATACCTTGTGAGGTCATCAAGTTCTGTGATGATGTCATAGTGTTACATTGTGAGGTCATCGAGTTCCGTGACGATGTCATCGAGTTCCGTGATGATGTCATAGAGATACATTGTGAGGTCATCGAGTTCCGTGTTGATGTCATAGAGAAACATTGTGAGGTCATCGAGTTCCGTAATGATGTCATAGAGATACATTGTGAGGTCATCGAGTTCCGTGATGATGTCATCGAGTTCCGTGATGATGTCATAGAGATACATTGTGAGGTCATCGAGTTCCGTGTTGATGTCATAGAGAAACATTGTGAGGTCATCGAGTTCCGTAATGATGTCATAGAGAAACATTGTGAGGTCATCGAGTTCCGTGATGATGTCATAGAGATACATTGTGAGGTCACCGAGTTCCGTGATGTCATCGAGTTCCGTGATGATGTCATAGTTACATTGTGATGTCATCGAGTTCCGTGATGATGTCATAGAGAAACATTGTGAGGTCATTGAGTTCCGTGATGATGTCATCGAGTTCCGTGATGATGTCATAGAGATACATTGTGAGGTCATCGAGTTCCGTGATGATGTCATAGAGAAACATTGTGAGGTCATCGAGTTCCGTGATGATGTCATAGAGATACATTGTGAGGTCATCGAGTTCTGTGATGATGTCATAGTGTTACATTGTGATGTCATCCAGTTCCGTAATGATGTCATAGAGATACATTGTGAGGTCATCGAGTTCCGTGATGATGTTATAGTGTTACATTGTGAGGTCATCGAGTTCCGTGATGATGTCATAGAGATACATTGTGAGGTCATCGAGTTCCGTGATGATGTCATAGAGATACATTGTGAGGTCACCGAGTTCCGTGATGATGTCATAGTGTTACATTGTGAGGTCATCGAGTTCCGTGATGATGTCATAGAGATACATTGTGAGGTCATCGAGTTCCGTGATGATGTCATAGAGAAACATTGTGAGGTCATCGAGTTCTGTGATGATGTCATAGAGATACATTGTGAGGTCATCGAGTTCTGTGATGATGTCATAGAGAAACATTGTGAGGTCATCGAGTTCTGTGATGATGTCATAGAGATACATTGTGAGGTCATCGAGTTCTGTGATGATGTCATAGAGAAACATTGTGAGGTCATCGAGTTCCGTGATGATGTCATAGAGATACATTGTGAGGTCATCGAGTTTTGTGATGATGTCATAGTGTTAAATTGTGATGTCATCGAGATCCGTGATGATGTCATAGAGATACATTGTGAGGTCATCGAGTTCCGTGATGATGTCATAGTGTTACATTGTGATGTCATCGAGTTCTATGATGATGTCATAGAGATACATTGTGAGGTCATCGAGTTCCGTGATGATGTCATAGAGATACATTGTGAGGTCATCGAGTTCCGTGATGATGTCATAGAGATACATTGTGATGTCATCGAGTTCCGTGATGATGTCATAGAGATACCTTGTGAGGTCATTGAGTTCCGTGATGATGTCATAGAGATACATTGTGAGGTCACCGAGTTCCGTGACGATGTCATAGAGATACATTGTGAGGTCATTGAGATCCGTGATGATGTCATAGAGATAACTTGTGAGGTCATCGAGTTCTGTGATGATGTCATAGTGTTACATTGTCATGTCATCGAGTTCCGTGATGATGTCATAGAGATACCTTGTGAGGTCATCGAGTTCTGTGATGATGTCATAGTGTTACATTGTGATGTCATCGAGTTCCATGATGATGTCATAGAGATACATTGTGAGGTCATCGAGTTCCGTGATGATGTCATAGAGATACATTGTGAGGTCACCGAGTTCCGTGATGATGTCATAGAGATACATTGTGAGGTCATCGAGTTCCGTGATGATGTCATAGAGATACCTTGTGAGGTCATTGAGTTCTGTGATGATGTCATAGTGTTACATTGTGATGTCATCGAGTTCCGCAATGATGTCATAGAGATACATTGTGAGGTCACCGAGTTCCATGACGATGTCGTTGAGTTCCGTGATGATGTCATAGAGATACATTGTGAGGTCACCGAGTTCCGTGATGATGTCATAGTGTTACATTGTGAGGTCATCGAGTTCCGTGATGATGTCATCGAGTTCCGTGATGATGTCATAAAGATACATTGTGAGATCATCAAGTTCCGTGATGATGTCATAGAATTACATTGTGAGGTCATCGAGTTCCGTGATGGTGTCATCGAGTTCCGTGATGATGTCATAGAGATACATTGTGAGGTCATCGAGTTCCGTGATGATGTCATAGAGATACTTTGTGAGGTCAACGAGTTCCGTGATGATGTCATCGAGTTCCGTGATGATGTCATAGAGATACATTGTGAGGTCATCGAGTTCCGTGATGATGTCATAGAGATACATTGTGATGTCATCGAGTTCCGTGATGATGTCATAGAGATACATTGTAAGGTCGAGTTCCGTGATGATGTCATAGTGTTACATTGTGAGGTCATCGAGTTCCGTGATGATGTCATCGAGTTCCGTGATGATGTCATATAGATACATTGTGAGGTCATCGAGTTCCGTGATGATGTCATAGAGGTACATTGTGAGGTCACCGAGTTCCATGACGATGTCATCGAGTTCCGTGATGATGTCATAGTGTTACATTGTGAGGTCATCAAGTTCCGTGATGATTTCATCGAGTTCCGTGATGATGTCATATAGATACATTGTGAGGTCATCGAGTTCCGTGATGATGTCATAGAGATACATTGTGAGGTCATATAGTTCCGTGATGTCATCGAGTTCCGTGATGATGTCATAGTTACATTGTGATGTCATCGAGTTCCGTAATGATGTCATAGAGAAACATTGTGAGGTCATCAAGTTCCGTGATGATGTCATAGTGTTACATTGTGAGGTCATGGAGTTCCGTGATGATGTCATCGAGTTCCGTGATGATGTCATAGAGATACATTGTGAGGTCATCAAGTTCCGTGATTTCATCGAGTTCCTTGATGATGTCATAGTTACATTGTGATGTCATCGAGTTCCGTGATGATGTCATACAGATACATTGTGAGGTCATCGAGTTCCGTGATGATGTCATAGAGATACATTGTGAGGTCATCAAGTTCCGTGATGATGTCATAGTGTTACATTGTGATGCCATCGAGTTCCGTTATGATGTCATAGAGATACATTGTGAGGTCATCGAGTTCCGTGATGATGTCATAGAGAAACATTGTGAGGTTATCGAGTTCCGTGATGATGTCTTAGAGATACATTGTGAGGTCATCGAGTTCTGTGATGATGTCATAGAGATACATTGTGATGTCATCGAGTTCCGTGATGATGTCATAGAGATACATTGTGAGGTCGAGTTCCGTGATGATGTCATAGTGTTACATTGTGATGTCATCGAGTTCCGCGATGATGTCATAGAGATACATTGTGAGGTCACCGAGTTCCGTGATGATGTCATAGTGTTACATTGTGAGGTCATCGAGTTCCGTGATGATGTCATCGAATTTCGTGATGATGTCATATAGATACATTGTGAGGTCATCGAGTTCCGTGATGATGTCATAGAGGTACATTGTGAGGTCACCGAGTTCCATGACGATGTCGTCGAGTTCCGTGATGATGTCATAGAGATACATTGTGAGGTCATCGAGTTCCGTGATGATGTCATAGAGATACATTGTGAGGTCATCGAGTTCCGTGATGATGTCATAGAGATGCATTGTGAGGTCATCGAGTTCCGTGATGATGTCATAGTTACATTGTGATGTCATCGAGTTCCGTGATGATGTCATAGAGATACATTTTGAGGTCACCGAGTTCCGTGATGATGTCATAGAGATACATTGTGAGGTCATCGAGTTCCGTGATGTCATCGAGTTCCGTGATGATGTCTCAGAGATACATTGTGAGGTCGAGTTCCGTGATGATGTCATAAAGATACATTGTGAGGTCATCGAGTTCCCTGATGATGTCATAGAGATACATTGTGAGGTCACCGAGTTCCGTGATGATGTCAGAAAGATACATTGTGAGGTCATCGAGTTCCCTGATGATGTCATGGAGATACATTGTGCGGTCATCGAGTTCCGTGATCATGTCATAGAGATACATTGTGAGGTCATCGAGTTCCGTGATGATGTCATAGAGATACATTGTGAGGTTACCGAGTTCCGTGATGATGTCATAGAGATACATTGTGAGGTCATCGAGTTCCGTGATGTCATCGAGTTCCGTGATGATGTCATAGTTACATTGTGATGTCATCGAGTTCCGTGATGATGTCATAGAGATACATTGTGAGGTCATCGAGTTCCGTGATGATGTCATAGAGATACATTGTGACGTCATCGAATTCCGTGATGATGTCATAGAGAAACATTGTAAGGTCATCGAGTTCCGTGATGATGTCATCGAGTTCCGTGATGATGTCATAGAGATACATTGTGAAGTCATCGAGTTCCGTGATGATGTCATAAATATACATTGTGAGGTCATCGAGTTCTGTGATGATGTCATAGTTACATTGTGATGTCATCGAGTTCCGTGATGATGTCATAGAGATACATTGAGAGGTCATCGAGGTCCGTGATGATGTCATAGAGAAACATTGTGAGGTCATCGAGTTCCGTGATGATGTCATAGAGATACATTGTGAGGTCATCGAGTTCCGTGATGATGTCATAGATATACAATGTGAGGTCATCGAGTTCCGTGATGATGTCATAGTTACATTGTGATGTCATCGAGTTCCGTGATGATGTCATAGAGATACATTTTGAGGTCACCGAGTTCCGTGATGATGTCATAGAGATACATTGTGAGGTCATCGAGTTCCGTGATGTCATCGAGTTCCGTGATGATGTCTCAGAGATACATTGTGAGGTCGAGTTCCGTGATGATGTCATAGTTACATTGTGATGTCATCGAGTTCCGTGATTATGTCATAGAGAAACATTGTGAGGTCATCGAGTTCCTTGATGATGTCATAGAGATACATTGTGAGGTCAACGAGTTCCGAGATGATGTCATAGTGTTACATTGTTATGTCATCGAGTTCCATGATGATGTCATAGTTACATTGTAATGTCATCGAGTTCCGTGATGATGTCATGGAGATACATTGTGCGGTCATCGAGTTCCGTGATCATGTCATAGAGATACATTGTGAGGTCATCGAGTTCCGTGATGATGTCATAGAGATACATTGTGAGGTTACCGAGTTCCGTGATGATGTCATAGAGATACATTGTGAGGTCATCGAGTTCCGTGATGTCATCGAGTTCCGTGATGATGTCATAGTTACATTGTGATGTCATCGAGTTCCGTGATGATGTCATAGAGATACATTGTGAGGTCATCGAGTTCCGTGATGATGTCATAGAGATACATTGTGACGTCATCGAATTCCGTGATGATGTCATAGAGAAACATTGTAAGGTCATCGAGTTCCGTGATGATGTCATCGAGTTCCGTGATGATGTCATAGAGATACATTGTGAAGTCATCGAGTTCCGTGATGATGTCATAAATATACATTGTGAGGTCATCGAGTTCTGTGATGATGTCATAGTTACATTGTGATGTCATCGAGTTCCGTGATGATGTCATAGAGATACATTGAGAGGTCATCGAGGTCCGTGATGATGTCATAGAGAAACATTGTGAGGTCATCGAGTTCCGTGATGATGTCATAGAGATACATTGTGAGGTCATCGAGTTCCGTGATGATGTCATAGATATACAATGTGAGGTCATCGAGTTCCGTGATGATGTCATAGAGATGCATTGTGAGGTCATCGAGTTCCGTGATGATGTCATAGAGATACATTGTGAGGTCACCGAGTTCCGTGATGATGTCATAGTGTTACATTGTGAGGTCATCGAGTTCCGTGATGATGTCATCGAGTTCTGTGATGATGTCATAAAGATACATTGTGAGGTCATCAAGTTCCGTGATGATGTCATAGAATTACATTGTGATGTCATCGAGTTCCGTGATGGTGTCATAGTTACATTGTGATGTCATCGAGTTCCGTGATGATGTCATAGCGAAACATTGTGAGGTCATCGAGTTCCGTGATGATGTCATCGAGTTCCGTGATGATGTCATAGAGATACATTGTGAGGTCAACGAGTTCCGTGATGATGTCAACGAGTTCTGTGATGATGTCATAGAGATACATTGTGAGGTCATCGAGTTCCGTGATGATGTCATAGAGATACATTGTGAGGTCAACGAGTTCCGTGATGATGTCATCGAGTTCCGTGATGATGTCATAGAGATACATTGTGAGGTCATCGAGTTCCGTGATGATGTCATAGAGATACATTGTGATGTCATCGAGTTCCGTGATGATGTCATAGAGATACATTGTGAGGTCGAGTTCCGTGATGATGTCATAGTGTTACATTGTGAGGTCATCGAGTTCCGTGATGATGTCATCGAATTCCGTGATGATGTCAGAGAGATACATTGTGAGGTCATCAAGTTCCGTGATGATGTCATAGAGATACATTGTGAGGTCACTGAGTTCCATGACGATGTCATCGAGTTCCGTGATGATGTCATAGAGATACATTGTGAGGTCATCGAGTTCCGTGATGATGTCATAGAGATACATTGTGAGGTCATCGAGTTCCGTGATGATGTCATAGTGTTACATTGTGATGTCATCGAGTTCCGTGATGATGTCATAGAGATACATTGTGAGGTCATCGAGTTCCGTGATAATGTCATAGAGATACATTGTGAGGTCATCGAGTTCCGTGATGATGTCATAGTGTTACATTGTGATGTTATCGAGCTCCGTGATGATATCATAGTTACATTGTGATGTCATCGAGTTCCGTGATTATGTCATAGAGAAACATTGTGCGGTCATCGAGTTCCGTGATGATGTCATAGAGATGCATTGTGAGGTCATCGAGTTCCGTGATGATGTCATAGTGTTACATTGTGAGGTCATCGAGTTCCGTGATGATGTCATCGAGTTCCGTGATGATGTCATAAAGATACATTGTGAGGTCATCGAGTTCCGTGTTGATGTCATAGAGAAACATTGTGAGGTCATCGAGTTCCGTAATGATGTCATAGAGAAACATTGTGAGGTCATCGAGTTCCGTGATGATGTCATAGAGATACATTGTGAGGTCACCGAGTTCCGTGATGTCATCGAGTTACGTGATGATGTCATAGTTACATTGTGATGTCATCGAGTTCCGTGATGATGTCATAGAGAAACATTGTGAGGTCATCGAGTTCCGTGATGATGTCATAGAGATACATTGTGAGGTCAAAGAGTTCCGTGATGATGTCATAGTGTTACATTGTGATGTCATCGAGTTCTGTGATGATGTCATAGAGATACATTGTGAGGTCATCGAGTTCCGTGATGATGTCATAGAGATACATTGTGATTTCATCGAGTTCCGTGATGATGTCATAGAGATACATTGTGAGGTCATCGAGTTCCGTGATGATGTCATAGAGATACATTGTGAGGTCACCGAGTTCCGTGATGATGTCATAGAGATACATTGTGAGGTCATCGAGTTCCGTGATGATGTCATAGAGATACCTTGTGAGGTCATCAAGTTCTGTGATGATGTCATAGAGATACATTGTGAGGTCATCTAGTTCCGTGATGATGTCATAGTGTTACATTGTGAGGTCATCGATCTCCGTGATGATGTCATCGAGTTCCGCGATGATGTCATAGAGATACATTGTGAGGTCATCGAGTTCTGTGATGATGTCATAGAGATACATTGTGAGGTCACCAAGTTCCGTGGTGATGTCATAGTGTTACATTGTGAGGTCATCGAGTTCCGTGACGATGTCATCGAGTTCCGCGATGATGTCATAGAGATACATTGTGAGGTCATCGAGTTCCGTGTTGATGTCATAGAGAAACATTGTGAGGTCATCGAGTTCCGTAATGATGTCATAGAGATACATTGTGAGGTCATCGAGTTCCGTGATGATGTCATCGAGTTCCATGATGATGTCATAGAGAAACATTGTGAGGTCATCGAGTTCCGTGATGATGTCATAGAGATACATTGTGAGGTCACCGAGTTCCGTGATGTCATCGAGTTCCGTGATGATGTCATAGTTACATTGTGATGTCATCGAGTTCCGTGATGATGTCATAGAGAAACATTGTGAGGTCATCGAGTTCCGTGATGATGTCATAGAGATACATTGTGAGGTCACCGATTTCCGTGATGATGTCATAGTGTTACATTATGAGGTCATTGAGTTCCGTGATGATATCATTGAGTTCCGTGATGATGTCATAGAGATACATTGTGAGGTCATTGAGTTCCGTGATGATGTCATAGAGAAACATTGTGAGGTCATCGAGTTCCGTGATGATGTCATAGAGATACATTGTGAGGTCATCGAGTTCTGTGATGATGTCATAGTGTTACATTGTGATGTCATCCAGTTCCGTGATGCTGTCATAGAGATACATTGTGAGGTCATCGAGTTCCGTGATGATGTTATAGTGTTACATTGTGAGGTCATCGAGTTCCGTGATGATGTCATAGAGATACATTGTGAGGTCATCGAGTTCCGTGATGATGTCATAGAGATACATTGTGAGGTCACCGAGTTCCGTGATGATGTCATAGTGTTACATTGTGAGATCATCGAGTTCCGTGATGATGTCATCGAGTTCCGAGATGATGTCATAGAGATACATTGTGAGGTCATCGAGTTCCGTGATGATGTCATAGAGAAACATTGTGAGGTCATCGAGTTCTGTGATGATGTCATAGAGATACATTGTGAGGTCATCGAGTTCTGTGATGATGTCATCGTGTTAAATTGTGATGTCTTCCAGTTCCGTGATGTTGTCATAGAGATACATTGTGAGGTCATCAAGTTCCGTTATGATGTCATAGAGATACATTGTGAGGTCATCGAGTTCCGTGATGATGTCATAGAGATACATTGTGAGATCATCGAGTTCCGTGATAATGTCATAGAGATACATTGTGAGGTCATCGAGTTCCGTGATGATGTCATAGAGAAACATTGTGAGGTCATCGAGTTCCGTGATGATGTCATAGAGTTACATTGTGAGGTCATCGAGTTCTGTGATGATGTCATAGTGTTACATTGTGATGTCATCGAGATCCGTGATGATGTCATAGAGATACATTGTGAGGTCATCGAGTTCCGTGATGATGTCATAGTGTTACATTGTGATGTCATCGAGTTCTATGATGATGTCATAGAGATACATTGTGAGGTCATCGAGTTCCGTGATGATGTCATAGAGATACATTGTGAGGTCATCGAGTTCCGTGATGATGTCATAGAGATACCTTGTGAGGTCATCGAGTTCTGTGATGATGTCATAGTGTTACATTGTGAGGTCATCGAGTTCCGTGATGATGTCATAGAGATACATTGTGAGGTCACCGAGTTCCGTGATGATGTCATAGAGATACATTGTGAGGTCATTGAGTTCCGTGATGATGTCATAGAGATACCTTGTGAGGTCATCGAGTTCTGTGATGATGTCATAGTGTTACATTGTGATGTCATCGAGTTCCGTGATGATGTCATAGAGATACATTGTGAGGTCATCGAGTTCCGTGATGATGTTATAGTGTTACATTGTGAGGTCATCGAGTTCCGTGATGATGTCATAGAGATACATTGTGAGGTCATCGAGTTCCGTGATGATGTCATAGAGATACATTGTGAGGTCACCGAGTTCCGTGATGATGTCATAGTGTTACATTGTGAGATCATCGAGTTCCGTGATGATGTCATAGAGATACATTGTGAGGTCATCGAGTTCTGTGATGATGTCATAGAGATACATTGTGAGGTCACCGAGTTCCGTGATGATGTCATAGAGATACATTGTGAGGTCATCGAGTTCCGTGATGATGTCATAGAGATACCTTGTGAGGTCATTGAGTTCTGTGATGATGTCATAGTGTTACATTGTGATGTCATCGAGTTCCGCAATGATGTCATAGAGATACATTGTGAGGTCACCGAGTTCCATGACGATGTCGTCGAGTTCCGTGATGATGTCATAGAGATACATTGTGAGGTCATCGAGTTCCGTGATGATGTCATAGTGTGAAATTGTGAGGTCATCGAGTTCCGTGATGATGTCATCGAGTTCCGTGATGATGTCATCGAGTTCTGTGATGATGTCATAGAGATACATTGTGAGGTCATCAAGCTCCGTGGTTATGTCATAGACATATATTGTGAGGTCACCGAGTTCCGTGATGATGTCATCGAGTTCCGTGATGATGTCATAGAGATACATTGTGAAGTCATTGAGTTCCGTGATGATGTCATAGATATACATTGTGAGGTCATCGAGTTCCGTGATGATGTCATCGACTTCTGTGATGATGTCATAGATATACATTGTGAGGTCATCGAGTTCTGTGATGATGTCATAGAGATACATTGTGAGGTCACCGAGTTCCGTGATGATGTCATAGTGTTACATTGTGAGGTCATCGAGTTCCGTGATGATGTCATCGAGTTCCGTGATGATGTCATAGAGATACATTGTGAGGTCATCGAGTTCCGTGATGATGTCATAGAGAAACATTGTGAGGTCATCGAGTTCCGTAATGATGTCATAGAGAAACATTGTGAGGTCATCGAGTTCCGTGATGATGTCATAGAGATACATTGTGAGGTCACCGAGTTCCGTGATGTCATCGAGTTACGTGATGATGTCATAGTTACATTGTGATGTCATCGAGTTCCGTGATGATGTCATAGAGAAACATTGTGAGGTCATCTAGTTCCGTGATGATGTCATAGTGTTACATTGTGAGGTCATCGATCTCCGTGATGATGTCATCGAGTTCCGCGATGATGTCATAGAGATACATCGTGAGGTCATCGAGTTCCGTGATGATGTCATAGAGATACATTGTGAGGTCACCGAGTTCCGTGGTGATGTCATAGTGTTACATTGTGAGGTCATCGAGTTCCGTGATGATGTCATCGAGTTCCGTGATGATGTCATAGAGATACATCGTGAGGTCATTGAGTTCCGTGATGATGTCATAGAGAAACATTGTGAGGTCATCGAGTTCCGTGATGATGTCATAGAGATACATTGTGAGGTCATCGAGTTCCGTGATGATGTCATAGAGATACATTGTGAGGTCATCGAGTTCCGTGATGATGTCATAGTGTTACATTGTGAGGTCATCGAGTTCCGTGATGATGTCATAGATATACATTGTGATGTCATCGAGTTCTGTGATGATGTCATAGTTACATTGTGATGTCATCGAGTTCCGTGATGATGTCATAGAGATACATTGAGAGGTCATCGAGGTCCGTGATGATGTCATAGAGAAACATTGTGAGGTCATCGAGTTCCGTGATGATGTCATAGAGATACATTGTGAGGTCATCGAGTTCCGTGGTGATGTCATAGAGATACATTGTGAGGTCATCGAGTTCCATGATGATGTCATAGAGATACATTGTGAGGTCATCGAGTTCCGTGATGATGTCATCGAGTTCCGTGATGATGTCATAGAGATACATTGTGCGGTCATCGAGTTCCGTGATGATGTCATAGAGATACATTGTGAGGTCATCGAGTTCCGTGATAATGTCATAGTGTTACATTGTGATGTCATCGAGTACCGTGATGATGTCATAGTTACATTGTGATGTCATCGAGTTCCGTGATGATGTCATAGAAATACATTGTGAGGTCATCGATTTCCGTGATGATATCATAGAGAAACATTGTGAGGTCATTGAGTTCCGTGATGATGCCATAGAGATACATTGTGACGTCATCGAGTTCCGTGATGATGTCATAGAGAAACATTGTGAGGTCATCGAGTTCCGTGATGATGTCATCGAGTTCCGTGATGATGTCATAGAGATACATTGTGAAGTCATTGAGTTCCGTGATGATGTCATAGATATACATTGTGAGTTCATCGAGTTCCGTGATGATGTCATAGAGATACATTGTGAGGTCACCGAGTTCCGTGATGATGTCATAGTGTTACATTGTGAGGTCATCGAGTTCCGTGATGATGTCATCGAGTTCCGTGATGATGTCATAAAGATACATTGTGAGGTCATCAAGTTCCGTGATGATGTCATAGAATTACATTGTGAGGTCATCGAGTTCCGTGATGGTGTCATAGTTACATTGTGATGTCATCGAGTTCCGTGATGATGTCATAGAGATACATTGTGAGGTCATCGAGTTCCGTGATGATGTCATAGAGATACATTGTGAGGTCGAGTTCCGTGATGATGTCATAGTGTTACATTGTGATGTCATCGAGTTCCGCAATGATGTCATAGAGATACATTGTGAGGTCATCGAGTTCCGCGATGATGTCATAGTGTTACATTGTGAGGTCATCGAGTTCCGTGATGATGTCATCGAGTTCCGTGATGATGTCATATAGATACATTGTGAGGTCATCGAGTTCCGTGATGATGTCATAGAGGTACATTGTGAGGTCACCGAGTTCCATGACGATGTCATCGAGTTCCGTGATGATGTCATAGAGATACATTGTGAGGTCATCGAGTTCTGTGATGATGTCATAGAGATACATTGTGAGGTCATATAGTTCCGTGATGTCATCGAGTTCCGTGATGATGTCATAGTTACATTGTGATGTCATCGAGTTCCGTGATGATGTCATAGAGAAACATTGTGAGGTCATCAAGTTCCGTGATGATGTCATAGTGTTACATTGTGAGGTCATGGAGTTCCGTGATGATGTCATCGAGTTCCGTGATGATGTCATAGGGATACATTGTGAGGGCATCAAGTTCCGTGATGTCATCGAGTTCCGTGATGATGTCATAGTTACATTGTGATGTCATCGAGTTCCGTGATGATGTCATACAGATACATTGTGAGGTCATAGAGTTCCGTGATGATGTCATCGAGTTCCGTGATGATGTCATAGAGATACATTGTGAGGTCATCGAGTTCCGTGATGATGTCATAGAGAAACATTGTGAGGTTATCGAGTTCCGTGATGATGTCTTAGAGATACATTGTGAGGTCATCGAGTTCCGTGATGATGTCATAGAGATACATTGTGATGTCATCGAGTTCCGTGATGATGTCATAGAGATACATTGTGAGGTCATCGAGTTCCGTGATAATGTCATAGTGTTACATTGTGATGTCATCGAGTACCGTGATGATGTCATAGTTACATTGTGATGTCATCGAGTTCCGTGATGATGTCATAGAAATACATTGTGAGGTCATCGATTTCCGTGATGATATCATAGCGAAACATTGTGAGGTCATTGAGTTCCGTGATGATGCCATAGAGATACATTGTGACGTCATCGAGTTCCGTGATGATGTCATAGAGAAACATTGTGAGGTCATCGAGTTCCGTGATGATGTCATCGAGTTCTGTGATGATGTCATAGAGATACATTGTGAAGTCATTGAGTTCCGTGATGATGTCATAGATATACATTGTGAGGTCATCGAGTTCCATGATGATGTCATAGAGATACATTGTGAGGTCACCGAGTTCCGTGATGATGTCATAGTGTTACATTGTGAGGTCATCGAGTTCCGTGATGATGTCATCGAGTTCCGTGATGATGTCATAAAGATACATTGTGAGGTCATCAAGTTCCGTGATGATGTCATAGAATTACATTGTGAGGTCATCGAGTTCCGTGATGGTGTCATAGTTACATTGTGATGTCATCGAGTTCCGTGATGATGTCATAGAGATACATTGTGAGGTCATCGAGTTCCGTGATGATGTCATAGAGATACATTGTGAGGTCGAGTTCCGTGATGATGTCATAGTGTTACATTGTGATGTCATCGAGTTCCGCAATGATGTCATAGAGATACATTGTGAGGTCATCGAGTTCCGCGATGATGTCATAGTGTTACATTGTGAGGTCATCGAGTTCCGTGATGATGTCATCGAGTTCCGTGATGATGTCATATAGATACATTGTGTGGTCATCGAGTTCCGTGATGATGTCATAGAGGTACATTGTGAGGTCACCGAGTTCCATGACGATGTCATCGAGTTCCGTGATGATGTCATAGAGATACATTGTGAGGTCATCGAGTTCTGTGATGATGTCATAGAGATACATTGTGAGGTCATATAGTTCCGTGATGTCATCGAGTTCCGTGATGATGTCATAGTTACATTGTGATGTCATCGAGTTCCGTGATGATGTCATAGAGAAACATTGTGAGGTCATCAAGTTCCGTGATGATGTCATAGTGTTACATTGTGAGGTCATGGAGTTCCGTGATGATGTCATCGAGTTCCGTGATGATGTCATAGGGATACATTGTGAGGGCATCAAGTTCCGTGATGTCATCGAGTTCCGTGATGATGTCATAGTTACATTGTGATGTCATCGAGTTCCGTGATGATGTCATACAGATACATTGTGAGGTCATAGAGTTCCGTGATGATGTCATCGAGTTCCGTGATGATGTCATAGAGATACATTGTGAGGTCATCGAGTTCCGTGATGATGTCATAGAGAAACATTGTGAGGTTATCGAGTTCCGTGATGATGTCTTAGAGATACATTGTGAGGTCATCGAGTTCCGTGATGATGTCATAGAGATACATTGTGATGTCATCGAGTTCCGTGATGATGTCATAGAGATACATTGTGAGGTCGAGTTCCGTGATGATGTCATAGTGTTACATTGTGATGTCATCGAGTTCCGCGATGATGTCATAGAGATACATTGTGAGGTCACCGAGTTCCCTGATGATGTCATAGTGTTACATTGTGAGGTCATCGAGTTCCGTGATGATGTCATCGAGTTCCGTGATGATGTCATATAGATACATTGTGAGGTCATCGAGTTCCGTGATGATGTCATAGAGGTACATTGTGAGATCACCGAGTTCCATGACGATGTCGTCGAGTTCCGTGATGATGTCATAGAGATACATTGTGAGGTCATCGAGTTCCGTGATGATGTCATAGAGATACATTGTGAGGTCATATAGTTCCGTGATGTCATCGAGTTCCGTGATGATGTCATAGTTACATTGTGATGTCATCGAGTTCCGTGATGATGTCATAGAGAAACATTGTGAGGTCATCAAGTTCCGTGATGATGTCATAGAGTTCCGTGATGATGTCATCGAGTTCTGTGATGATGTCATCGAGTTCCGTGATGATGTCATAGGGATACATTGTGAGGTCATCAAGTTCTGTGATGTCATCGAGTTCCGTGATGATGTCATAGTTACATTGTGATGTCATCGAGTTCCGTGATGATGTCATACAGATACATTGTGAGGTCATCGAGTTCCGTGATGATGTCATCGAGTTCCGTGATGATGTCATAGAGATACATTGTGAGGTCATCGAGTTCCGTGATGATGTCATAGAGAAACATTGTGAGGTTATCGAGTTCCGAGATGATGTCTTATAGATACATTGTGAGGTCATCGAGTTCCGTGATGATGTCATAGAGATACATTGTGATGTCATCGAGTTCCGTGATGATGTCATAGAGATACATTGTGAGGTCGAGTTCCGTGATGATGTCATAGTGTTACATTGTGATGTCATCGAGTTCCGCGATGATGTCATAGAGATACATTGTGAGGTCACCGAGTTCCCTGATGATGTCATAGTGTTACATTGTGAGGTCATCGAGTTCCGTGATGATGTCATCGAGTTCCGTGATGATGTCATATAGATACATTGTGAGGTCATCGAGTTCCGTGATGATGTCATAGAGGTACATTGTGAGATCACCGAGTTCCATGACGATGTCGTCGAGTTCCGTGATGATGTCATAGAGATACATTGTGAGGTCATCGAGTTCCGTGATGATGTCATAGAGATACATTGTGAGGTCATATAGTTCCGTGATGTCATCGAGTTCCGTGATGATGTCATAGAGATACATTGTGAGGTCATCGAGTTCCGTGATGATGTCATAGAGATACATTGTGAGGTCATCGAGTTCCGTGATGATGTCATAGTGTTACATTGTGAGGTCATCAAGCTCCGTGATGATGTCATCGAGTTCCGTGATGATGTCATAGAGATACATTGTGAGGTCATCGAGTTCTGTGATGATGTCATAGAGATACATTGTGAGGTCACCGAGTTCCGTGGTGATGTCATAGTGTTACATTGTGAGGTCACCGAGTTCCGTGGTGATGTCATAGTGTTAAATTGTGAGGTCATCGAGTTCCGTGACGATGTCATCGAGTTCCGTGATAATGTCATAGAGATACATTGTGAGGTCATCGAGTTCCGTGATGATGTCATAGAGAAACATTGTGAGGTCATCGAGTTCCGTGATGTCATAGAGATACATTGTGAGGTCATCGAGTTCCGTGATGATGTCATAGAGATACATTGTGAGGTCATCGAGTTCTGTGATGATGTCATAGAGATACATTGTGAGGTCACCGAGTTCCGTGGTGATGTCATAGTGTTACATTGTGAGGTCATCGAGTTCCGTGATGATGTCATCGAGTTCCGTGATGATGTCATAGAGAAACATTGTGAGGTCATCGAGTTCCGTGATGATGTCATAGAGATACATTGTGAGGTCATCGAGTTCTGTGATGATGTCATAGTGTTACATTATGATGTCATCGAGTTCCGTGATGGTCATAGAGATACATTGTGAGGTCAAAGAGTTCCGTGATGATGTCATAGTGTTACATTGTGATGTCATCGAGTTCTGTGATGATGTCATAGAGATACATTGTGAGGTCATCGAGTTCCGTGATGATGTCATAGAGATACATTGTGATTTCATCGAGTTCCGTGATGATGTCATAGAGATACATTGTGAGGTCATCGAGTTCCGTGATGATGTCATAGAGATACATTGTGAGGTCACCGAGTTCCGTGATGATGTCATAGTGTTACATTGTGAGGTCATCGAGTTCCGTGATGATGTCATCGAGTTCCGTGATGATGTCATAGAGAAACATTGTGAGGTCATCGAGTTCTGTGATGATGTCATAGAGATACATTGTGAGGTCATCGAGTTCTGTGATGATGTCATAGTGTTACATTATGATGTCATCGAGTTCCGTGATGATGTCATAGAGATACATTGTGAGGTCATCGAGTTCCGTAATGATGTCATAGAGAAACATTGTGAGGTCATCGAGTTCCGTGATGATGTCATAGAGATACATTGTGAGGTCACCGAGTTCCGTGATGTCATCGAGTTACGTGATGATGTCATAGTTACATTGTGATGTCATCGAGTTCCGTGATGATGTCATAGAGAAACATTGTGAGGTCATCGAGTTCCGTGATGATGTCATAGAGATACATTGTGAGGTCACCGATTTCCGTGATGATGTCATAGTGTTACATTATGAGGTCATTGAGTTCCGTGATGATGTCATCGAGTTCCGTGATGATGTCATAGAGATACATTGTGAGGTCATCGAGTTCCGTGATGATGTCATAGAGAAACATTGTGAGGTCATCGAGTTCCGTGATGATGTCATAGAGATACATTGTGAGGTCATCGAGTTCTGTGATGATGTCATAGTGTTACATTGTGATGTCATCCAGTTCCGTGATGATGTCATAGAGATACATTGTGAGGTCATCGAGTTCCGTGATGATGTTATAGTGTTACATTGTGAGGTCATCGAGTTCCGTGATGATGTCATCGAGTTCCGAGATGATGTCATAGAGATACATTGTGAGGTCATCGAGTTCCGTGATGATGTCATAGAGAAACATTGTGAGGTCATCGAGTTCCGTGATGATGTCATAGAGATACATTGTGAGGTCACCGATTTCCGTGATGATGTCATAGTGTTACATTATGAGGTCATTGAGTTCCGTGATGATATCATTGAGTTCCGTGATGATGTCATAGAGATACATTGTGAGGTCATTGAGTTCCGTGATGATGTCATAGAGAAACATTGTGAGGTCATCGAGTTCCGTGATGATGTCATAGAGATACATTGTGAGGTCATCGAGTTCTGTGATGATGTCATAGTGTTACATTGTGATGTCATCCAGTTCCGTGATGCTGTCATAGAGATACATTGTGAGGTCATCGAGTTCCGTGATGATGTTATAGTGTTACATTGTGAGGTCATCGAGTTCCGTGATGATGTCATAGAGATACATTGTGAGGTCATCGAGTTCCGTGATGATGTCATAGAGATACATTGTGAGGTCACCGAGTTCCGTAATGATGTCATAGTGTTACATTGTGAGATCATCGAGTTCCGTGATGATGTCATCGAGTTCCGAGATGATGTCATAGAGATACATTGTGAGGTCATCGAGTTCCGTGATGATGTCATAGAGAAACATTGTGAGGTCATCGAGTTCTGTGATGATGTCATAGAGATACATTGTGAGGTCATCGAGTTCTGTGATGATGTCATCGTGTTAAATTGTGATGTCTTCCAGTTCCGTGATGTTGTCATAGAGATACATTGTGAGGTCATCGAGTTCCGTTATGATGTCATAGAGATACATTGTGAGGTCATCGAGTTCCGTGATGATGTCATAGAGATACATTGTGAGATCATCGAGTTCCGTGATAATGTCATAGAGATACATTGTGAGGTCATCGAGTTCCGTGATGATGTCATAGAGAAACATTGTGAGGTCATCGAGTTCCGTGATGATGTCATAGAGTTACATTGTGAGGTCATCGAGTTCTGTGATGATGTCATAGTGTTACATTGTGATGTCATCGAGATCCGTGATGATGTCATAGAGATACATTGTGAGGTCATCGAGTTCCGTGATGATGTCATAGAGATACATTGTGATGTCATCGAGTTCTATGATGATGTCATAGAGATACATTGTGAGGTCATCGAGTTCCGTGATGATGTCATAGAGATACATTGTGAGGTCATCGAGTTCCATGATGATGTCATAGAGATACCTTGTGAGGTCATCGAGTTCTGTGATGATGTCATAGTGTTACATTGTGATGTCATCGAGTTCCGTGATGATGTCATAGAGATACATTGTGAGGTCACCGAGTTCCGTGATGATGTCATAGAGATACATTGTGAGGTCATTGAGTTCCGTGATGATGTCATAGAGATACCTTGTGAGGTCATCGAGTTCTGTGATGATGTCATAGTGTTACATTGTGATGTCATCGAGTTCCGTGATGATGTCATAGAGATACATTGTGAGGTCATCGAGTTCCGTGATGATGTTATAGTGTTACATTGTGAGGTCATCGAGTTCCGTGATGATGTCATAGAGATACATTGTGAGGTCATCGAGTTCCGTGATGATGTCATAGAGATACATTGTGAGGTCACCGAGTTCCGTGATGATGTCATAGTGTTACATTGTGAGATCATCGAGTTCCGTGATGATGTCATAGAGATACATTGTGAGGTCATCGAGTTCCGTGATGATGTCATAGAGATACATTGTGAGGTCACCGAGTTCCGTGATGATGTCATAGAGATACATTGTGAGGTCATCGAGTTCCGTGATGATGTCATAGAGATACCTTGTGAGGTCATTGAGTTCTGTGATGATGTCATAGTGTTACATTGTGATGTCATCGAGTTCCGCAATGATGTCATAGAGATACATTGTGAGGTCACCGAGTTCCATGACGATGTCGTCGAGTTCCGTGATGATGTCATAGAGATACATTGTGAGGTCATCGAGTTCCGTGATGATGTCATAGTGTGAAATTGTGAGGTCATCGAGTTCCGTGATGATGTCATCGAGTTCCGTGATGATGTCATCGAGTTCTGTGATGATGTCATAGAGATACATTGTGAGGTCATCAAGCTCCGTGGTTATGTCATAGACATATATTGTGAGGTCACCGAGTTCCGTGATGATGTCATCGAGTTCCGTGATGATGTCATAGAGATACATTGTGAAGTCATTGAGTTCCGTGATGATGTCATAGATATACATTGTGAGGTCATCGAGTTCCGTGATGATGTCATCGACTTCTGTGATGATGTCATAGATATACATTGTGAGGTCATCGAGTTCTGTGATGATGTCATAGAGATACATTGTGAGGTCACCGAGTTCCGTGATGATGTCATAGTGTTACATTGTGAGGTCATCGAGTTCCGTGATGATGTCATCGAGTTCCGTGATGATGTCATAAAGATACATTGTGAGGTCATCAAGTTCCGTGATGATGTCATAGAATTACAATGTGAGGTCATCGAGTTCCGTAATGGTGTCATAGTTACATTGTGATGTCATCGAGTTCCGTGATGATGTCATAGCGAAACATTGTGATGTCATCGAGTTCCGTGATGATGTCATCGAGTTCCGTGATGATGTCATAGAGATACATTGTGAGGTCATCAAGTTCCGTGATGTCATCGAGTTCCGTGATGATGTCATAGTTACATTGTGATGTCATCGAGTTCCGTGATGATGTCATACAGATACATTGTGAGGTCATCGAGTTCCGTGATGATGTCATAGAGATACATTGTGAGGTCATCAAGTTCCGTGATGATGTCATAGTGTTACATTGTGATGCCATCGAGTTCCGTGATGATGTCATAGAGATACATTGTGAGGTCATCGAGTTCCGTGATGATGTCATAGAGAAACATTGTGAGGTTATCGAGTTCCGTGATGATGTCTTAGAGATACATTGTGAGGTCATCGAGTTCCGTAATGATGTCATAGAGATACATTTTGAGGTCACCGAGTTCCGTGATGATGTCATAGTTACATTGTGATGTCATCGAGTTCCGTGATGATGACATAGAGATACATTGTGAGGTCATCGAGTTCCGTGATGATGTCATAGAGATACATTGTGACGTCATCGAGTTCCGTGATGATGTCATAGAGAAACATTGTGAGGTCATCGAGTTCCGTGATGATGTCATCGAGTTCCGTGATGATGTCATAGAGATACATTGTGAAGTCATCGAGTTCCGTGATGATGTCATAGATATACATTGTGAGGTCATCGAGTTCTGTGATGATGTCATAGTTACATTGTGATGTCATCGAGTTCCGTGATGATGTCATAGAGATACATTGAGAGGTCATCGAGGTCCGTGATGATGTCAAAGAGAAACATTGTGAGGTCATCGAGTTCCGTGATGATGTCATAGAGATACATTGTGAGGTCATCGAGTTCCGTGATGATGTCATCGAGTTCCGTGATGATGTCATAGAGATACATTGTGAAGTCATTGAGTTCCGTGATGATGTCATAGATATACATTGTGAGGTCATCGAGTTCCGTGATGATGTCATAGAGATACATTGTGAGGTCACCGAGTTCCGTGATGATGTCATAGTGTTACATTGTGAGGTCATCGAGTTCCGTGATGATGTCATCGAGTTCCGTGATGATGTCATAAAGATACATTGTGAGGTCATCAAGTTCCGTGATGATGTCATAGAATTACATTGTGAGGTCATCGAGTTCCGTGATGGTGTCATAGTTACATTGTGATGTCATCGAGTTCCGTGATGATGTCATAGAGATACATTGTGAGGTCATCGAGTTCCGTGATGATGTCATAGAGATACATTGTGAGGTCGAGTTCCGTGATGATGTCATAGTGTTACATTGTGATGTCATCGAGTTCCGCAATGATGTCATAGAGATACATTGTGAGGTCATCGAGTTCCGCGATGATGTCATAGTGTTACATTGTGAGGTCATCGAGTTCCGTGATGATGTCATCGAGTTCCGTGATGATGTCATATAGATACATTGTGAGGTCATCGAGTTCCGTGATGATGTCATAGAGGTACATTGTGAGGTCACCGAGTTCCATGACGATGTCATCGAGTTCCGTGATGATGTCATAGAGATACATTGTGAGGTCATCGAGTTCTGTGATGATGTCATAGAGATACATTGTGAGGTCATATAGTTCCGTGATGTCATCGAGTTCCGTGATGATGTCATAGTTACATTGTGATGTCATCGAGTTCCGTGATGATGTCATAGAGAAACATTGTGAGGTCATCAAGTTCCGTGATGATGTCATAGTGTTACATTGTGAGGTCATGGAGTTCCGTGATGATGTCATCGAGTTCCGTGATGATGTCATAGGGATACATTGTGAGGGCATCAAGTTCCGTGATGTCATCGAGTTCCGTGATGATGTCATACAGATACATTGTGAGGTCATAGAGTTCCGTGATGATGTCATCGAGTTCCGTGATGATGTCATAGAGATACATTGTGAGGTCATCGAGTTCCGTGATGATGTCATAGAGAAACATTGTGAGGTTATCGAGTTCCGTGATGATGTCTTAGAGATACATTGTGAGGTCATCGAGTTCCGTGATGATGTCATAGAGATACATTGTGATGTCATCGAGTTCCGTGATGATGTCATAGAGATACATTGTGAGGTCGAGTTCCGTGATGATGTCATAGTGTTACATTGTGATGTCATCGAGTTCCGCGATGATGTCATAGAGATACATTGTGAGGTCACCGAGTTCCCTGATGATGTCATAGTGTTACATTGTGAGGACATCGAGTTCCGTGATGATGTCATCGAGTTCCGTGATGATGTCATATAGATACATTGTGAGGTCATCGAGTTCCGTGATGATGTCATAGAGGTACATTGTGAGATCACCGAGTTCCATGACGATGTCGTCGAGTTCCGTGATGATGTCATAGAGATACATTGTGAGGTCATCGAGTTCCGTGATGATGTCATAGAGATACATTGTGAGGTCATATAGTTCCGTGATGTCATCGAGTTCCGTGATGATGTCATAGTTACATTGTGATGTCATCGAGTTCCGTGATGATGTCATAGAGAAACATTGTGAGGTCATCAAGTTCCGTGATGATGTCATAGAGTTCCGTGATGATGTCATCGAGTTCCGTGATGATGTCATAGGGATACATTGTGAGGTCATCAAGTTCTGTGATGTCATCGAGTTCCGTGATGATGTCATGGTTACATTGTGATGTCATCGAGTTCCGTGATGATGTCATACAGATACATTGTGAGGTCATCGAGTTCCGTGATGATGTCATCGAGTTCCGTGATGATGTCATAGAGATACATTGTGAGGTCATCGAGTTCCGTGATGATGTCATAGAGAAACATTGTGAGGTTATCGAGTTCCGAGATGATGTCTTATAGATACATTGTGAGGTCATCGAGTTCCGTGATGATGTCATAGAGATACATTGTGATGTCATCGAGTTCCGTGATGATGTCATAGAGATACATTGTGAGGTCGAGTTCCGTGATGATGTCATAGTGTTACATTGTGATGTCATCGAGTTCCGCGATGATGTCATAGAGATACATTGTGAGGTCACCGAGTTCCCTGATGATGTCATAGTGTTACATTGTGAGGTCATCGAGTTCCGTGATGATGTCATCGAGTTCCGTGATGATGTCATATAGATACGTTGTGAGGTCATCGAGTTCCGTGATGATGTCATAGAGGTACATTGTGAGATCACCGAGTTCCATGACGATGTCGTCGAGTTCCGTGATGATGTCATAGAGATACATTGTGAGGTCATCGAGTTCCGTGATGATGTCATAGAGATACATTGTGAGGTCATATAGTTCCGTGATGTCATCGAGTTCCGTGATGATGTCATAGAGATACATTGTGAGGTCATCGAGTTCCGTGATGATGTCATAGAGATACATTGTGAGGTCATCGAGTTCCGTGATGATGTCATAGTGTTACATTGTGAGGTCATCAAGCTCCGTGATGATGTCATCGAGTTCCGTGATGATGTCATAGAGATACATTGTGAGGTCATCGAGTTCTGTGATGATGTCATAGAGATACATTGTGAGGTCACCGAGTTCCGTGGTGATGTCATAGTGTTACATTGTGAGGTCACCGAGTTCCGTGGTGATGTCATAGTGTTAAATTGTGAGGTCATCGAGTTCCGTGACGATGTCATCGAGTTCCGTGATAATGTCATAGAGATACATTGTGAGGTCATTGAGTTCCGTGATGATGTCATAGAGAAACATTGTGAGGTCATCGAGTTCCGTGATGTCATAGAGATACATTGTGAGGTCATCGAGTTCCGTGATGATGTCATAGAGATACATTGTGAGGTCATCGAGTTCTGTGATGATGTCATAGAGATACATTGTGAGGTCACCGAGTTCCGTGGTGATGTCATAGTGTTACATTGTGAGGTCATCGAGTTCCGTGATGATGTCATCGAGTTCCGTGATGATGTCATAGAGAAACATTGTGAGGTCATCGAGTTCCGTGATGATGTCATAGAGATACATTGTGAGGTCATCGAGTTCTGTGATGATGTCATAGTGTTACATTATGATGTCATCGAGTTCCGTGATGGTCATAGAGATACATTGTGAGGTCAAAGAGTTCCGTGATGATGTCATAGTGTTACATTGTGATGTCATCGAGTTCTGTGATGATGTCATAGAGATACATTGTGAGGTCATCGAGTTCCGTGATGATGTCATAGAGATACATTGTGATTTCATCGAGTTCCGTGATGATGTCATAGAGATACATTGTGAGGTCATCGAGTTCCGTGATGATGTCATAGAGATACATTGTGAGGTCACCGAGTTCCGTGATGATGTCATAGTGTTACATTGTGAGGTCATCGAGTTCCGTGATGATGTCATCGAGTTCCGTGATGATGTCATAGAGAAACATTGTGAGGTCATCGAGTTCTGTGATGATGTCATAGAGATACATTGTGAGGTCATCGAGTTCTGTGATGATGTCATAGTGTTACATTATGATGTCATCGAGTTCCGTGATGGTCAAAGAGATACATTGTGAGGTCAAAGAGTTCCGTGATGATGTCATAGAGATACATTGTGCGGTCATCGAGTTCCGTGATGATGTCATAGAGATACATTGTGAGGTCATCGAGTTCCGTGATAATGTCATAGTGTTACATTGTGATGTCATCGAGTACCGTGATGATGTCATAGTTACATTGTGATGTCATCGAGTTCCGTGATGATGTCATAGAGATACATTGTGCGGTCATCGAGTTCCGTGATGATGTCATAGAGATACATTGTGAGGTCACCGAGTTCCGTGATGATGTCATAGTGTTACATTGTGAGGTCATCGAGTTCCGTGATGATGTCATCGAGTTCCGTGATGATGTCATAAAGATACATTGTGAGGTCATCAAGTTCCGTGATGATGTCATAGAATTACATTGTGAGGTCATCGAGTTCCGTGATGGTGTCATAGTTACATTGTGATGTCATCGAGTTCCGTGATGATGTCATAGAAATACATTGTGAGGTCATCGAGTTCCGTGATGATGTCATAGAGATACATTGTGAGGTCGAGTTCCGTGATGATGTCATAGTGTTACATTGTGATGTCATCGAGTTCCGCAATGATGTCATAGAGATACATTGTGAGGTCATCGAGTTCCGCGATGATGTCATAGTGTTACATTGTGAGGTCATCGAGTTCCGTGATGATGTCATCGAGTTCCGTGATGATGTCATATAGATACATTGTGAGGTCATCGAGTTCCGTGATGATGTCATAGAGGTACATTGTGAGGTCACCGAGTTCCATGACGATGTCATCGAGTTCCGTGATGATGTCATAGAGATACATTGTGAGGTCATCGAGTTCTGTGATGATGTCATAGAGATACATTGTGAGGTCATATAGTTCCGTGATGTCATCGAGTTCCGTGATGATGTCATAGTTACATTGTGATGTCATCGAGTTCCGTGATGATGTCATAGAGAAACATTGTGAGGTCATCAAGTTCCGTGATGATGTCATAGTGTTACATTGTGAGGTCATGGAGTTCCGTGATGATGTCATCGAGTTCCGTGATGATGTCATAGGGATACATTGTGAGGGCATCAAGGTCCGTGATGTCATCGAGTTCCGTGATGATGTCATAGTTACATTGTGATGTCATCGAGTTCCGTGATGATGTCATACAGATACATTGTGAGGTCATAGAGTTCCGTGATGATGTCATCGAGTTCCGTGATGATGTCATAGAGATACATTGTGAGGTCATCGAGTTCCGTGATGATGTCATAGAGAAACATTGTGAGGTTATCGAGTTCCGTGATGATGTCATAGTTACATTGTGATGTCATCGAGTACCGTGATGATGTCATAGTTACATTGTGATGTCATCGAGTTCCGTGATGATGTCATAGAAATACATTGTGAGGTCATCGATTTCCGTGATGATATCATAGAGAAACATTGTGAGGTCATTGAGTTCCGTGATGATGCCATAGAGATACATTGTGACGTCATCGAGTTCCGTGATGATGTCATAGAGAAACATTGTGAGGTCATCGAGTTCCGTGATGATGTCATCGAGTTCCGTGATGATGTCATAGAGATACATTGTGAAGTCATTGAGTTCCGTGATGATGTCATAGATATACATTGTGAGGTCATCGAGTTCCGTGATGATGTCATAGAGATACATTGTGAGGTCACCGAGTTCCGTGATGATGTCATAGTGTTACATTGTGAGGTCATCGAGTTCCGTGATGATGTCATCGAGTTCCGTGATGATGTCATAAAGATACATTGTGAGGTCATCAAGTTCCGTGATGATGTCATAGAATTACATTGTGAGGTCATCGAGTTCCGTGATGGTGTCATAGTTACATTGTGATGTCATCGAGTTCCGTGATGATGTCATAGAGATACATTGTGAGGTCATCGAGTTCCGTGATGATGTCATAGAGATACATTGTGAGGTCGAGTTCCGTGATGATGTCATAGTGTTACATTGTGATGTCATCGAGTTCCGCAATGATGTCATAGAGATACATTGTGAGGTCATCGAGTTCCGCGATGATGTCATAGTGTTACATTGTGAGGTCATCGAGTTCCGTGATGATGTCATCGAGTTCCGTGATGATGTCATATAGATACATTGTGAGGTCATCGAGTTCCGTGATGATGTCATAGAGGTACATTGTGAGGTCACCGAGTTCCATGACGATGTCATCGAGTTCCGTGATGATGTCATAGAGATACATTGTGAGGTCATCGAGTTCTGTGATGATGTCATAGAGATACATTGTGAGGTCATATAGTTCCGTGATGTCATCGAGTTCCGTGATGATGTCATAGTTACATTGTGATGTCATCGAGTTCCGTGATGATGTCATAGAGAAACATTGTGAGGTCATCAAGTTCCGTGATGATGTCATAGTGTTACATTGTGAGGTCATGGAGTTCCGTGATGATGTCATCGAGTTCCGTGATGATGTCATAGGGATACATTGTGAGGGCATCAAGTTCCGTGATGTCATCGAGTTCCGTGATGATGTCATAGTTACATTGTGATGTCATCGAGTTCCGTGATGATGTCATACAGATACATTGTGAGGTCATAGAGTTCCGTGATGATGTCATCGAGTTCCGTGATGATGTCATAGAGATACATTGTGAGGTCATCGAGTTCCGTGATGATGTCATAGAGAAACATTGTGAGGTTATCGAGTTCCGTGATGATGTCTTAGAGATACATTGTGAGGTCATCGAGTTCCGTGATGATGTCATAGAGATACATTGTGATGTCATCGAGTTCCGTGATGATGTCATAGAGATACATTGTGAGGTCGAGTTCCGTGATGATGTCATAGTGTTACATTGTGATGTCATCGAGTTCTGTGATGATGTCATAGAGATACATTGTGAGGTCACCGAGTTCCCTGATGATGTCATAGTGTTACATTGTGAGGTCATCGAGTTCCGTGATGATGTCATCGAGTTCCGTGATGATGTCATATAGATACATTGTGAGGTCATCGAGTTCCGTGATGATGTCATAGAGGTACATTGTGAGATCACCGAGTTCCATGACGATGTCGTCGAGTTCCGTGATGATGTCATAGAGATACATTGTGAGGTCATCGAGTTCCGTGATGATGTCATAGAGATACATTGTGAGGTCATATAGTTCCGTGATGTCATCGAGTTCCGTGATTATGTCATAGTTACATTGTGATGTCATCGAGTTCCGTGATGATGTCATAGAGAAACATTGTGAGGTCATCAAGTTCCGTGATGATGTCATAGAGTTCCGTGATGATGTCATCGAGTTCCGTGATGATGTCATCGAGTTCCGTGATGATGTCATAGGGATACATTGTGAGGTCATCAAGTTCTGTGATGTCATCGAGTTCCGTGATGATGTCATAGTTACATTGTGATGTCATCGAGTTCCGTGATGATGTCATACAGATACATTGTGAGGTCATCGAGTTCCGTGATGATGTCATCGAGTTCCGTGATGATGTCATAGAGATACATTGTGAGGTCATCGAGTTCCGTGATGATGTCATAGAGAAACATTGTGAGGTTATCGAGTTCCGAGATGATGTCTTATAGATACATTGTGAGGTCATCGAGTTCCGTGATGATGTCATAGAGATACATTGTGATGTCATCGAGTTCCGTGATGATGTCATAGAGATACATTGTGAGGTCGAGTTCCGTGATGATGTCATAGTGTTACATTGTGATGTCATCGAGTTCCGCGATGATGTCATAGAGATACATTGTGAGGTCACCGAGTTCCCTGATGATGTCATAGTGTTACATTGTGAGGTCATCGAGTTCCGTGATGATGTCATCGAGTTCCGTGATGATGTCATATAGATACATTGTGAGGTCATCGAGTTCCGTGATGATGTCATAGAGATACCTTGTGAGGTCATCGAGTTCTGTGATGATGTCATAGTGTTACATTGTGATGTCATCGAGTTCCGTGATGATGTCATAGAGATACATTGTGAGGTCACCGAGTTCCGTGATGATGTCATAGAGATACATTGTGAGGTCATTGAGTTCCGTGATGATGTCATAGAGATACCTTGTGAGGTCATCGAGTTCTGTGATGATGTCATAGTGTTACATTGTGATGTCATCGAGTTCCGTGATGATGTCATAGAGATACATTGTGAGGTCATCGAGTTCCGTGATGATGTTATAGTGTTACATTGTGAGGTCATCGAGTTCCGTGATGATGTCATAGAGATACATTGTGAGGTCATCGAGTTCCGTGATGATGTCATAGAGATACATTGTGAGGTCACCGAGTTCCGTGATGATGTCATAGTGTTACATTGTGAGATCATCGAGTTCCGTGATGATGTCATAGAGATACATTGTGAGGTCATCGAGTTCCGTGATGATGTCATAGAGATACATTGTGAGGTCACCGAGTTCCGTGATGATGTCATAGAGATACATTGTGAGGTCATCGAGTTCCGTGATGATGTCATAGAGATACCTTGTGAGGTCATTGAGTTCTGTGATGATGTCATAGTGTTACATTGTGATGTCATCGAGTTCCGCAATGATGTCATAGAGATACATTGTGAGGTCACCGAGTTCCATGACGATGTCGTCGAGTTCCGTGATGATGTCATAGAGATACATTGTGAGGTCATCGAGTTCCGTGATGATGTCATAGTGTGAAATTGTGAGGTCATCGAGTTCCGTGATGATGTCATCGAGTTCCGTGATGATGTCATCGAGTTCTGTGATGATGTCATAGAGATACATTGTGAGGTCATCAAGCTCCGTGGTTATGTCATAGACATATATTGTGAGGTCACCGAGTTCCGTGATGATGTCATCGAGTTCCGTGATGATGTCATAGAGATACATTGTGAAGTCATTGAGTTCCGTGATGATGTCATAGATATACATTGTGAGGTCATCGAGTTCCGTGATGATGTCATCGACTTCTGTGATGATGTCATAGATATACATTGTGAGGTCATCGAGTTCTGTGATGATGTCATAGAGATACATTGTGAGGTCACCGAGTTCCGTGATGATGTCATAGTGTTACATTGTGAGGTCATCGAGTTCCGTGATGATGTCATCGAGTTCCGTGATGATGTCATAAAGATACATTGTGAGGTCATCAAGTTCCGTGATGATGTCATAGAATTACAATGTGAGGTCATCGAGTTCCGTAATGGTGTCATAGTTACATTGTGATGTCATCGAGTTCCGTGATGATGTCATAGCGAAACATTGTGATGTCATCGAGTTCCGTGATGATGTCATCGAGTTCCGTGATGATGTCATAGAGATACATTGTGAGGTCATCAAGTTCCGTGATGTCATCGAGTTCCGTGATGATGTCATAGTTACATTGTGATGTCATCGAGTTCCGTGATGATGTCATACAGATACATTGTGAGGTCATCGAGTTCCGTGATGATGTCATAGAGATACATTGTGAGGTCATCAAGTTCCGTGATGATGTCATAGTGTTACATTGTGATGCCATCGAGTTCCGTGATGATGTCATAGAGATACATTGTGAGGTCATCGAGTTCCGTGATGATGTCATAGAGAAACATTGTGAGGTTATCGAGTTCCGTGATGATGTCTTAGAGATACATTGTGAGGTCATCGAGTTCCGTAATGATGTCATAGAGATACATTTTGAGGTCACCGAGTTCCGTGATGATGTCATAGTTACATTGTGATGTCATCGAGTTCCGTGATGATGACATAGAGATACATTGTGAGGTCATCGAGTTCCGTGATGATGTCATAGAGATACATTGTGACGTCATCGAGTTCCGTGATGATGTCATAGAGAAACATTGTGAGGTCATCGAGTTCCGTGATGATGTCATCGAGTTCCGTGATGATGTCATAGAGATACATTGTGAAGTCATCGAGTTCCGTGATGATGTCATAGATATACATTGTGAGGTCATCGAGTTCTGTGATGATGTCATAGTTACATTGTGATGTCATCGAGTTCCGTGATGATGTCATAGAGATACATTGAGAGGTCATCGAGGTCCGTGATGATGTCAAAGAGAAACATTGTGAGGTCATCGAGTTCCGTGATGATGTCATAGAGATACATTGTGAGGTCATCGAGTTCCGTGATGATGTCATCGAGTTCCGTGATGATGTCATAGAGATACATTGTGAAGTCATTGAGTTCCGTGATGATGTCATAGATATACATTGTGAGGTCATCGAGTTCCGTGATGATGTCATAGAGATACATTGTGAGGTCACCGAGTTCCGTGATGATGTCATAGTGTTACATTGTGAGGTCATCGAGTTCCGTGATGATGTCATCGAGTTCCGTGATGATGTCATAAAGATACATTGTGAGGTCATCAAGTTCCGTGATGATGTCATAGAATTACATTGTGAGGTCATCGAGTTCCGTGATGGTGTCATAGTTACATTGTGATGTCATCGAGTTCCGTGATGATGTCATAGAGATACATTGTGAGGTCATCGAGTTCCGTGATGATGTCATAGAGATACATTGTGAGGTCGAGTTCCGTGATGATGTCATAGTGTTACATTGTGATGTCATCGAGTTCCGCAATGATGTCATAGAGATACATTGTGAGGTCATCGAGTTCCGCGATGATGTCATAGTGTTACATTGTGAGGTCATCGAGTTCCGTGATGATGTCATCGAGTTCCGTGATGATGTCATATAGATACATTGTGAGGTCATCGAGTTCCGTGATGATGTCATAGAGGTACATTGTGAGGTCACCGAGTTCCATGACGATGTCATCGAGTTCCGTGATGATGTCATAGAGATACATTGTGAGGTCATCGAGTTCTGTGATGATGTCATAGAGATACATTGTGAGGTCATATAGTTCCGTGATGTCATCGAGTTCCGTGATGATGTCATAGTTACATTGTGATGTCATCGAGTTCCGTGATGATGTCATAGAGAAACATTGTGAGGTCATCAAGTTCCGTGATGATGTCATAGTGTTACATTGTGAGGTCATGGAGTTCCGTGATGATGTCATCGAGTTCCGTGATGATGTCATAGGGATACATTGTGAGGGCATCAAGTTCCGTGATGTCATCGAGTTCCGTGATGATGTCATACAGATACATTGTGAGGTCATAGAGTTCCGTGATGATGTCATCGAGTTCCGTGATGATGTCATAGAGATACATTGTGAGGTCATCGAGTTCCGTGATGATGTCATAGAGAAACATTGTGAGGTTATCGAGTTCCGTGATGATGTCTTAGAGATACATTGTGAGGTCATCGAGTTCCGTGATGATGTCATAGAGATACATTGTGATGTCATCGAGTTCCGTGATGATGTCATAGAGATACATTGTGAGGTCGAGTTCCGTGATGATGTCATAGTGTTACATTGTGATGTCATCGAGTTCCGCGATGATGTCATAGAGATACATTGTGAGGTCACCGAGTTCCCTGATGATGTCATAGTGTTACATTGTGAGGACATCGAGTTCCGTGATGATGTCATCGAGTTCCGTGATGATGTCATATAGATACATTGTGAGGTCATCGAGTTCCGTGATGATGTCATAGAGGTACATTGTGAGATCACCGAGTTCCATGACGATGTCGTCGAGTTCCGTGATGATGTCATAGAGATACATTGTGAGGTCATCGAGTTCCGTGATGATGTCATAGAGATACATTGTGAGGTCATATAGTTCCGTGATGTCATCGAGTTCCGTGATGATGTCATAGTTACATTGTGATGTCATCGAGTTCCGTGATGATGTCATAGAGAAACATTGTGAGGTCATCAAGTTCCGTGATGATGTCATAGAGTTCCGTGATGATGTCATCGAGTTCCGTGATGATGTCATAGGGATACATTGTGAGGTCATCAAGTTCTGTGATGTCATCGAGTTCCGTGATGATGTCATGGTTACATTGTGATGTCATCGAGTTCCGTGATGATGTCATACAGATACATTGTGAGGTCATCGAGTTCCGTGATGATGTCATCGAGTTCCGTGATGATGTCATAGAGATACATTGTGAGGTCATCGAGTTCCGTGATGATGTCATAGAGAAACATTGTGAGGTTATCGAGTTCCGAGATGATGTCTTATAGATACATTGTGAGGTCATCGAGTTCCGTGATGATGTCATAGAGATACATTGTGATGTCATCGAGTTCCGTGATGATGTCATAGAGATACATTGTGAGGTCGAGTTCCGTGATGATGTCATAGTGTTACATTGTGATGTCATCGAGTTCCGCGATGATGTCATAGAGATACATTGTGAGGTCACCGAGTTCCCTGATGATGTCATAGTGTTACATTGTGAGGTCATCGAGTTCCGTGATGATGTCATCGAGTTCCGTGATGATGTCATATAGATACGTTGTGAGGTCATCGAGTTCCGTGATGATGTCATAGAGGTACATTGTGAGATCACCGAGTTCCATGACGATGTCGTCGAGTTCCGTGATGATGTCATAGAGATACATTGTGAGGTCATCGAGTTCCGTGATGATGTCATAGAGATACATTGTGAGGTCATATAGTTCCGTGATGTCATCGAGTTCCGTGATGATGTCATAGAGATACATTGTGAGGTCATCGAGTTCCGTGATGATGTCATAGAGATACATTGTGAGGTCATCGAGTTCCGTGATGATGTCATAGTGTTACATTGTGAGGTCATCAAGCTCCGTGATGATGTCATCGAGTTCCGTGATGATGTCATAGAGATACATTGTGAGGTCATCGAGTTCTGTGATGATGTCATAGAGATACATTGTGAGGTCACCGAGTTCCGTGGTGATGTCATAGTGTTACATTGTGAGGTCACCGAGTTCCGTGGTGATGTCATAGTGTTAAATTGTGAGGTCATCGAGTTCCGTGACGATGTCATCGAGTTCCGTGATAATGTCATAGAGATACATTGTGAGGTCATTGAGTTCCGTGATGATGTCATAGAGAAACATTGTGAGGTCATCGAGTTCCGTGATGTCATAGAGATACATTGTGAGGTCATCGAGTTCCGTGATGATGTCATAGAGATACATTGTGAGGTCATCGAGTTCTGTGATGATGTCATAGAGATACATTGTGAGGTCACCGAGTTCCGTGGTGATGTCATAGTGTTACATTGTGAGGTCATCGAGTTCCGTGATGATGTCATCGAGTTCCGTGATGATGTCATAGAGAAACATTGTGAGGTCATCGAGTTCCGTGATGATGTCATAGAGATACATTGTGAGGTCATCGAGTTCTGTGATGATGTCATAGTGTTACATTATGATGTCATCGAGTTCCGTGATGGTCATAGAGATACATTGTGAGGTCAAAGAGTTCCGTGATGATGTCATAGTGTTACATTGTGATGTCATCGAGTTCTGTGATGATGTCATAGAGATACATTGTGAGGTCATCGAGTTCCGTGATGATGTCATAGAGATACATTGTGATTTCATCGAGTTCCGTGATGATGTCATAGAGATACATTGTGAGGTCATCGAGTTCCGTGATGATGTCATAGAGATACATTGTGAGGTCACCGAGTTCCGTGATGATGTCATAGTGTTACATTGTGAGGTCATCGAGTTCCGTGATGATGTCATCGAGTTCCGTGATGATGTCATAGAGAAACATTGTGAGGTCATCGAGTTCTGTGATGATGTCATAGAGATACATTGTGAGGTCATCGAGTTCTGTGATGATGTCATAGTGTTACATTATGATGTCATCGAGTTCCGTGATGGTCAAAGAGATACATTGTGAGGTCAAAGAGTTCCGTGATGATGTCATAGAGATACATTGTGCGGTCATCGAGTTCCGTGATGATGTCATAGAGATACATTGTGAGGTCATCGAGTTCCGTGATAATGTCATAGTGTTACATTGTGATGTCATCGAGTACCGTGATGATGTCATAGTTACATTGTGATGTCATCGAGTTCCGTGATGATGTCATAGAGATACATTGTGCGGTCATCGAGTTCCGTGATGATGTCATAGAGATACATTGTGAGGTCACCGAGTTCCGTGATGATGTCATAGTGTTACATTGTGAGGTCATCGAGTTCCGTGATGATGTCATCGAGTTCCGTGATGATGTCATAAAGATACATTGTGAGGTCATCAAGTTCCGTGATGATGTCATAGAATTACATTGTGAGGTCATCGAGTTCCGTGATGGTGTCATAGTTACATTGTGATGTCATCGAGTTCCGTGATGATGTCATAGAAATACATTGTGAGGTCATCGAGTTCCGTGATGATGTCATAGAGATACATTGTGAGGTCGAGTTCCGTGATGATGTCATAGTGTTACATTGTGATGTCATCGAGTTCCGCAATGATGTCATAGAGATACATTGTGAGGTCATCGAGTTCCGCGATGATGTCATAGTGTTACATTGTGAGGTCATCGAGTTCCGTGATGATGTCATCGAGTTCCGTGATGATGTCATATAGATACATTGTGAGGTCATCGAGTTCCGTGATGATGTCATAGAGGTACATTGTGAGGTCACCGAGTTCCATGACGATGTCATCGAGTTCCGTGATGATGTCATAGAGATACATTGTGAGGTCATCGAGTTCTGTGATGATGTCATAGAGATACATTGTGAGGTCATATAGTTCCGTGATGTCATCGAGTTCCGTGATGATGTCATAGTTACATTGTGATGTCATCGAGTTCCGTGATGATGTCATAGAGAAACATTGTGAGGTCATCAAGTTCCGTGATGATGTCATAGTGTTACATTGTGAGGTCATGGAGTTCCGTGATGATGTCATCGAGTTCCGTGATGATGTCATAGGGATACATTGTGAGGGCATCAAGGTCCGTGATGTCATCGAGTTCCGTGATGATGTCATAGTTACATTGTGATGTCATCGAGTTCCGTGATGATGTCATACAGATACATTGTGAGGTCATAGAGTTCCGTGATGATGTCATCGAGTTCCGTGATGATGTCATAGAGATACATTGTGAGGTCATCGAGTTCCGTGATGATGTCATAGAGAAACATTGTGAGGTTATCGAGTTCCGTGATGATGTCATAGTTACATTGTGATGTCATCGAGTACCGTGATGATGTCATAGTTACATTGTGATGTCATCGAGTTCCGTGATGATGTCATAGAAATACATTGTGAGGTCATCGATTTCCGTGATGATATCATAGAGAAACATTGTGAGGTCATTGAGTTCCGTGATGATGCCATAGAGATACATTGTGACGTCATCGAGTTCCGTGATGATGTCATAGAGAAACATTGTGAGGTCATCGAGTTCCGTGATGATGTCATCGAGTTCCGTGATGATGTCATAGAGATACATTGTGAAGTCATTGAGTTCCGTGATGATGTCATAGATATACATTGTGAGGTCATCGAGTTCCGTGATGATGTCATAGAGATACATTGTGAGGTCACCGAGTTCCGTGATGATGTCATAGTGTTACATTGTGAGGTCATCGAGTTCCGTGATGATGTCATCGAGTTCCGTGATGATGTCATAAAGATACATTGTGAGGTCATCAAGTTCCGTGATGATGTCATAGAATTACATTGTGAGGTCATCGAGTTCCGTGATGGTGTCATAGTTACATTGTGATGTCATCGAGTTCCGTGATGATGTCATAGAGATACATTGTGAGGTCATCGAGTTCCGTGATGATGTCATAGAGATACATTGTGAGGTCGAGTTCCGTGATGATGTCATAGTGTTACATTGTGATGTCATCGAGTTCCGCAATGATGTCATAGAGATACATTGTGAGGTCATCGAGTTCCGCGATGATGTCATAGTGTTACATTGTGAGGTCATCGAGTTCCGTGATGATGTCATCGAGTTCCGTGATGATGTCATATAGATACATTGTGAGGTCATCGAGTTCCGTGATGATGTCATAGAGGTACATTGTGAGGTCACCGAGTTCCATGACGATGTCATCGAGTTCCGTGATGATGTCATAGAGATACATTGTGAGGTCATCGAGTTCTGTGATGATGTCATAGAGATACATTGTGAGGTCATATAGTTCCGTGATGTCATCGAGTTCCGTGATGATGTCATAGTTACATTGTGATGTCATCGAGTTCCGTGATGATGTCATAGAGAAACATTGTGAGGTCATCAAGTTCCGTGATGATGTCATAGTGTTACATTGTGAGGTCATGGAGTTCCGTGATGATGTCATCGAGTTCCGTGATGATGTCATAGGGATACATTGTGAGGGCATCAAGTTCCGTGATGTCATCGAGTTCCGTGATGATGTCATAGTTACATTGTGATGTCATCGAGTTCCGTGATGATGTCATACAGATACATTGTGAGGTCATAGAGTTCCGTGATGATGTCATCGAGTTCCGTGATGATGTCATAGAGATACATTGTGAGGTCATCGAGTTCCGTGATGATGTCATAGAGAAACATTGTGAGGTTATCGAGTTCCGTGATGATGTCTTAGAGATACATTGTGAGGTCATCGAGTTCCGTGATGATGTCATAGAGATACATTGTGATGTCATCGAGTTCCGTGATGATGTCATAGAGATACATTGTGAGGTCGAGTTCCGTGATGATGTCATAGTGTTACATTGTGATGTCATCGAGTTCCGCGATGATGTCATAGAGATACATTGTGAGGTCACCGAGTTCCCTGATGATGTCATAGTGTTACATTGTGAGGTCATCGAGTTCCGTGATGATGTCATTGAGTTCCGTGATGATGTCATATAGATACATTGTGAGGTCATCGAGTTCCGTGATGATGTCATAGAGGTACATTGTGAGATCACCGAGTTCCATGACGATGTCGTCGAGTTCCGTGATGATGTCATAGAGATACATTGTGAGGTCATCGAGTTCCGTGATGATGTCATAGAGATACATTGTGAGGTCATATAGTTCCGTGATGTCATCGAGTTCCGTAATGATGTCATAGTTACATTGTGATGTCATCGAGTTCCGTGATGATGTCATAGAGAAACATTGTGAGGTCATCAAGTTCCGTGATGATGTCATAGAGTTCCGTGATGATGTCATCGAGTTTCGTGATGATGTCATCGAGTTCCGTGATGATGTCATAGGGATACATTGTGAGGTCATCAAGTTCTGTGATGTCATCGAGTTCCGTGATGATGTCATAGTTACATTGTGATGTCATCGAGTTCCGTGATGATGTCATACAGATACATTGTGAGGTCATCGAGTTCCGTGATGATGTCATCGAGTTCCGTGATGATGTCATAGAGATACATTGTGAGGTCATCGAGTTCCGTGATGATGTCATAGAGATACATTGTGAGGTTATCGAGTTCCGAGATGATGTCTTATAGATACATTGTGAGGTCATCGAGTTCCGTGATGATGTCATAGAGATACATTGTGATGTCATCGAGTTCCGTGATGATGTCATAGAGATACATTGTGAGGTCGAGTTCCGTGATGATGTCATAGTGTTACATTGTGATGTCATCGAGTTCCGCGATGATGTCATAGAGATACATTGTGAGGTCACCGAGTTCCCTGATGATGTCATAGTGTTACATTGTGAGGTCATCGAGTTCCGTGATGATGTCATCGAGTTCCGTGATGATGTCATATAGATACATTGTGAGGTCATCGAGTTCCGTGATGATGTCATAGAGGTACATTGTGAGATCACCGAGTTCCATGACGATGTCGTCGAGTTCCGTGATGATGTCATAGAGATACATTGTGAGGTCATCGAGTTCCGTGATGATGTCATAGAGATACATTGTGAGGTCATATAGTTCCGTGATGTCATCGAGTTCCGTGATGATGTCATAGAGATACATTGTGAGGTCATCGAGTTCCGTGATGATGTCATAGAGATACATTGTGAGGTCATCGAGTTCCGTGATGATGTCATAGTGTTACATTGTGAGGTCATCAAGCTCCGTGATGATGTCATCGAGTTCCGTGATGATGTCATAGAGATACATTGTGAGGTCATCGAGTTCTGTGATGATGTCATAGAGATACATTGTGAGGTCACCGAGTTCCGTGGTGATGTCATAGTGTTACATTGTGAGGTCACCGAGTTCCGTGGTGATGTCATAGTGTTAAATTGTGAGGTCATCGAGTTCCGTGACGATGTCATCGAGTTCCGTGATAATGTCATAGAGATACATTGTGAGGTCATCGAGTTCCGTGATGATGTCATAGAGAAACATTGTGAGGTCATCGAGTTCCGTGATGTCATAGAGATACATTGTGAGGTCATCGAGTTCCGTGATGATGTCATAGAGATACATTGTGAGGTCATCGAGTTCCGTGATGATGTCATAGAGATACATTGTGAGGTCACCGAGTTCCGTGGTGATGTCATAGTGTTACATTGTGAGGTCATCGAGTTCCGTGATGATGTCATCGAGTTCCGTGATGATGTCATAGAGAAACATTGTGAGGTCATCGAGTTCCGTGATGATGTCATAGAGATACATGGTGAGGTCATCGAGTTCTGTGATGATGTCATAGTGTTACATTATGATGTCATCGAGTTCCGTGATGGTCATAGAGATACATTGTGAGGTCAAAGAGTTCCGTGATGATGTCATAGTGTTACATTGTGATGTCATCGAGTTCTGTGATGATGTCATAGAGATACATTGTGAGGTCATCGAGTTCCGTGATGATGTCATAGAGATACATTGTGATTTCATCGAGTTCCCTGATGATGTCATAGAGATACATTGTGAGGTCATCGAGTTCCGTGATGATGTCATAGAGATACATTGTGAGGTCACCGAGTTCCGTGATGATGTCATAGTGTTACATTGTGAGGTCATCGAGTTCCGTGATGATGTCATCGAGTTCCGTGATGATGTCATAGAGAAACATTGTGAGGTCATCGAGTTCTGTGATGATGTCATAGAGATACATTGTGAGGTCATCGAGTTCTGTGATGATGTCATAGTGTTACATTATGATGTCATCGAGTTCCGTGATGATGTCATAGAGATACATTGTGAGGTCATCGAGTTCCGTAATGATGTCATAGAGAAACATTGTGAGGTCATCGAGTTCTGTGATGATGTCATAGAGATACATTGTGAGGTCACCGAGTTCCGTGATGTCATAGAGTTACGTGATGATGTCATAGTTACATTGTGATGTCATCGAGTTCCGTGATGATGTCATAGAGAAACATTGTGAGGTCATCGAGTTCCGTGATGATGTCATAGAGATACATTGTGAGGTCACCGATTTCCGTGATGATGTCATAGTGTTACATTATGAGGTCATTGAGTTCCGTGATGATGTCATCGAGTTCCGTGATGATGTCATAGAGATACATTGTGAGGTCATCGAGTTCCGTGATGATGTCATAGAGAAACATTGTGAGGTCATCGAGTTCCGTGATGATGTCATAGAGATACATTGTGAGGTCATCGAGTTCTGTGATGATGTCATAGTGTTACATTGTGATGTCATCCAGTTCCGTGATGATGTCATAGAGATACATTGTGAGGTCATCGAGTTCCGTGATGATGTTATAGTGTTACATTGTGAGGTCATCGAGTTCCGTGATGATGTCATCGAGTTCCGAGATGATGTCATAGAGATACATTGTGAGGTCATCGAGTTCCGTGATGATGTCATAGAGAAACATTGTGAGGTCATCGAGTTCTGTGATGATGTCATAGAGATACATTGTGAGGTCATCGAGTTCTGTGATGATGTCATCGTGTTAAATTGTGATGTCTTCCAGTTCCGTGATGTTGTCATAGAGATACATTGTGAGGTCATCGAGTTCCGTTATGATGTCATAGAGATACATTGTGAGGTCATCGAGTTCCGTGATGATGTCATAGAGATACATTGTGAGGTCATCGAGTTCCGTGATAATGTCATAGAGATACATTGTGAGGTCATCGAGTTCCGTGATGATGTCATAGAGAAACATTGTGAGGTCATCGAGTTCCGTGATGATGTCATAGAGATACATTGTGAGGTCATCGAGTTCTGTGATGATGTCATAGTGTTACATTGTGATGTCATCGAGATCCGTGATGATGTCATAGAGATACATTGTGAGGTCATCGAGTTCCGTGATGATGTCATAGTGTTACATTGTGATGTCATCGAGTTCTATGATGATGTCATAGAGATACATTGTGAGGTCATCGAGTTCCGTGATGATGTCATAGAGATACATTGTGAGGTCATCGAGTTCCGTGATGATGTCATAGAGATACATTGTGAGGTCATCGAGTTCCGTGATGATGTCATAGAGATACCTTGTGAGGTCATCGAGTTCTGTGATGATGTCATAGTGTTACATTGTGATGTCATCGAGTTCCGTGATGATGTCATAGAGATACCTTGTGAGGTCATCGAGTTCCGTGATGATGTCATAGTGTTACATTGTGATGTCATCGAGTTCCGTGATGATGTCATAGAGATACATTGTGAGGTCACCGAGTTCCGTGATGATGTCATAGAGATACATTGTGAGGTCATTGAGATCCGTGATGATGTCATAGAGATAACTTGTGAGGTCATCGAGTTCTGTGATGATGTCATAGTGTTACATTGTGATGTCATCGAGTTCCGTGATGATGTCATAGAGATACCTTGTGAGGTCATCAAGTTCTGTGATGATGTCATAGTGTTACATTGTGAGGTCATCGAGTTCCGTGACGATGTCATCGAGTTCCGTGATGATGTCATAGAGATACATTGTGAGGTCATCGAGTTCCGTGTTGATGTCATAGAGAAACATTGTGAGGTCATCGAGTTCCGTAATGATGTCATAGAGATACATTGTGAGGTCATCGAGTTCCGTGATGATGTCATCGAGTTCCGTGATGATGTCATAGAGATACATTGTGAGGTCATCGAGTTCCGTGTTGATGTCATAGAGAAACATTGTGAGGTCATCGAGTTCCGTAATGATGTCATAGAGAAACATTGTGAGGTCATCGAGTTCCGTGATGATGTCATAGAGATACATTGTGAGGTCACCGAGTTCCGTGATGTCATCGAGTTCCGTGATGATGTCATAGTTACATTGTGATGTCATCGAGTTCCGTGATGATGTCATAGAGAAACATTGTGAGGTCATTGAGTTCCGTGATGATGTCATCGAGTTCCGTGATGATGTCATAGAGATACATTGTGAGGTCATCGAGTTCCGTGATGATGTCATAGAGAAACATTGTGAGGTCATCGAGTTCCGTGATGATGTCATAGAGATACATTGTGAGGTCATCGAGTTCTGTGATGATGTCATAGTGTTACATTGTGATGTCATCCAGTTCCGTAATGATGTCATAGAGATACATTGTGAGGTCATCGAGTTCCGTGATGATGTTATAGTGTTACATTGTGAGGTCATCGAGTTCCGTGATGATGTCATAGAGATACATTGTGAGGTCATCGAGTTCCGTGATGATGTCATAGAGATACATTGTGAGGTCACCGAGTTCCGTGATGATGTCATAGTGTTACATTGTGAGGTCATCGAGTTCCGTGATGATGTCATAGAGATACATTGTGAGGTCATCGAGTTCCGTGATGATGTCATAGAGAAACATTGTGAGGTCATCGAGTTCTGTGATGATGTCATAGAGATACATTGTGAGGTCATCGAGTTCTGTGATGATGTCATAGAGATACATTGTGAGGTCATCGAGTTCTGTGATGATGTCATCGTGTTAAATTGTGATGTCTTCCAGTTCCGTGATGTTGTCATAGAGATACATTGTGAGGTCATCGAGTTCCGTTATGATGTCATAGAGATACATTGTGAGGTCATCGAGTTCCGTGATGATGTCATAGAGATACATTGTGAGGTCATCGAGTTCCGTGATAATGTCATAGAGATACATTGTGAGGTCATCGAGTTCCGTGATGATGTCATAGAGAAACATTGTGAGGTCATCGAGTTCCGTGATGATGTCATAGAGATACATTGTGAGGTCATCGAGTTTTGTGATGATGTCATAGTGTTAAATTGTGATGTCATCGAGATCCGTGATGATGTCATAGAGATACATTGTGAGGTCATCGAGTTCCGTGATGATGTCATAGTGTTACATTGTGATGTCATCGAGTTCTATGATGATGTCATAGAGATACATTGTGAGGTCATCGAGTTCCGTGATGATGTCATAGAGATACATTGTGAGGTCATCGAGTTCCGTGATGATGTCATAGAGATACATTGTGATGTCATCGAGTTCCGTGATGATGTCATAGAGATACCTTGTGAGGTCATTGAGTTCCGTGATGATGTCATAGAGATACATTGTGAGGTCACCGAGTTCCGTGACGATGTCATAGAGATACATTGTGAGGTCATTGAGATCCGTGATGATGTCATAGAGATAACTTGTGAGGTCATCGAGTTCTGTGATGATGTCATAGTGTTACATTGTCATGTCATCGAGTTCCGTGATGATGTCATAGAGATACCTTGTGAGGTCATCGAGTTCTGTGATGATGTCATAGTGTTACATTGTGATGTCATCGAGTTCCATGATGATGTCATAGAGATACATTGTGAGGTCATCGAGTTCCGTGATGATGTCATAGAGATACATTGTGAGGTCACCGAGTTCCGTGATGATGTCATAGAGATACATTGTGAGGTCATCGAGTTCCGTGATGATGTCATAGAGATACCTTGTGAGGTCATTGAGTTCTGTGATGATGTCATAGTGTTACATTGTGATGTCATCGAGTTCCGCAATGATGTCATAGAGATACATTGTGAGGTCACCGAGTTCCATGACGATGTCGTTGAGTTCCGTGATGATGTCATAGAGATACATTGTGAGGTCACCGAGTTCCGTGATGATGTCATAGTGTTACATTGTGAGGTCATCGAGTTCCGTGATGATGTCATCGAGTTCCGTGATGATGTCATAAAGATACATTGTGAGATCATCAAGTTCCGTGATGATGTCATAGAATTACATTGTGAGGTCATCGAGTTCCGTGATGGTGTCATCGAGTTCCGTGATGATGTCATAGAGATACATTGTGAGGTCATCGAGTTCCGTGATGATGTCATAGAGATACTTTGTGAGGTCAACGAGTTCCGTGATGATGTCATCGAGTTCCGTGATGATGTCATAGAGATACATTGTGAGGTCATCGAGTTCCGTGATGATGTCATAGAGATACATTGTGATGTCATCGAGTTCCGTGATGATGTCATAGAGATACATTGTAAGGTCGAGTTCCGTGATGATGTCATAGTGTTACATTGTGAGGTCATCGAGTTCCGTGATGATGTCATCGAGTTCCGTGATGATGTCATATAGATACATTGTGAGGTCATCGAGTTCCGTGATGATGTCATAGAGGTACATTGTGAGGTCACCGAGTTCCATGACGATGTCATCGAGTTCCGTGATGATGTCATAGTGTTACATTGTGAGGTCATCAAGTTCCGTGATGATTTCATCGAGTTCCGTGATGATGTCATATAGATACATTGTGAGGTCATCGAGTTCCGTGATGATGTCATAGAGATACATTGTGAGGTCATATAGTTCCGTGATGTCATCGAGTTCCGTGATGATGTCATAGTTACATTGTGATGTCATCGAGTTCCGTAATGATGTCATAGAGAAACATTGTGAGGTCATCAAGTTCCGTGATGATGTCATAGTGTTACATTGTGAGGTCATGGAGTTCCGTGATGATGTCATCGAGTTCCGTGATGATGTCATAGAGATACATTGTGAGGTCATCAAGTTCCGTGATTTCATCGAGTTCCTTGATGATGTCATAGTTACATTGTGATGTCATCGAGTTCCGTGATGATGTCATACAGATACATTGTGAGGTCATCGAGTTCCGTGATGATGTCATAGAGATACATTGTGAGGTCATCAAGTTCCGTGATGATGTCATAGTGTTACATTGTGATGCCATCGAGTTCCGTTATGATGTCATAGAGATACATTGTGAGGTCATCGAGTTCCGTGATGATGTCATAGAGAAACATTGTGAGGTTATCGAGTTCCGTGATGATGTCTTAGAGATACATTGTGAGGTCATCGAGTTCTGTGATGATGTCATAGAGATACATTGTGATGTCATCGAGTTCCGTGATGATGTCATAGAGATACATTGTGAGGTCGAGTTCCGTGATGATGTCATAGTGTTACATTGTGATGTCATCGAGTTCTGTGATGATGTCATAGAGATACATTGTGAGGTCATCGAGTTCCGTGATGATGTCATAGAGATACATTGTGATTTCATCGAGTTCCGTGATGATGTCATAGAGATACATTGTGAGGTCATCGAGTTCTGTGATGATGTCATAGAGATACATTGTGAGGTCATCGAGTTCCGTGATGATGTCATAGTGTTACATTGTGAGGTCATCGAGCTCCGTGATGATGTCATCGAGTTCCGTGATGATGTCATAGAGATACATTGTGAGGTCATCGAGTTCTGTGATGATGTCATAGAGATACATTGTGAGGTCACCAAGTTCCGTGGTGATGTCATAGTGTTACATTGTGAGGTCATCGAGTTCCGTGACGATGTCATCGAGTTCCGTGATGATGTCATAGAGATACATTGTGAGGTCATCGAGTTCCGTGTTAATGTCATAGAGAAACATTGTGAGGTCATCGAGTTCCGTAATGATGTCATAGAGATACATTGTGAGGTCATCGAGTTCCGTGTTGATGTCATAGAGAAACATTGTGAGGTCATCGAGTTCCGTAATGATGTCATAGAGAAACATTGTGAGGTCATCGAGTTCCGTGATGATGTCATAGAGATACATTGTGAGGTCACCGAGTTCCGTGATGTCATCGAGTTACGTGATGATGTCATAGTTACATTGTGATGTCATCGAGTTCCGTGATGATGTCATAGAGAAACATTGTGAGGTCATCGAGTTCCGTGATGATGTCATAGAGATACATTGTGAGGTCAAAGAGTTCCGTGATGATGTCATAGTGTTACATTGTGATGTCATCGAGTTCTGTGATGATGTCATAGAGATACATTGTGAGGTCATCGAGTTCCGTGATGATGTCATAGAGATACATTGTGATTTCATCGAGTTCCGTGATGATGTCATAGAGATACATTGTGAGGTCATCGAGTTCCGTGATGATGTCATAGAGATACATTGTGAGGTCACCGAGTTCCGTGATGATGTCATAGAGATACATTGTGAGGTCATCGAGTTCCGTGATGATGTCATAGAGATACCTTGTGAGGTCATCAAGTTCTGTGATGATGTCATAGAGATACATTGTGAGGTCATCTAGTTCCGTGATGATGTCATAGTGTTACATTGTGAGGTCATCGATCTCCGTGATGATGTCATCGAGTTCCGCGATGATGTCATAGAGATACATTGTGAGGTCATCGAGTTCTGTGATGATGTCATAGAGATACATTGTGAGGTCACCAAGTTCCGTGGTGATGTCATAGTGTTACATTGTGAGGTCATCGAGTTCCGTGACGATGTCATCGAGTTCCGCGATGATGTCATAGAGATACATTGTGAGGTCATCGAGTTCCGTGTTGATGTCATAGAGAAACATTGTGAGGTCATCGAGTTCCGTAATGATGTCATAGAGATACATTGTGAGGTCATCGAGTTCCGTGATGATGTCATCGAGTTCCATGATGATGTCATAGAGAAACATTGTGAGGTCATCGAGTTCCGTGATGATGTCATAGAGATACATTGTGAGGTCACCGAGTTCCGTGATGTCATCGAGTTCCGTGATGATGTCATAGTTACATTGTGATGTCATCGAGTTCCGTGATGATGTCATAGAGAAACATTGTGAGGTCATCGAGTTCCGTGATGATGTCATAGAGATACATTGTGAGGTCACCGATTTCCGTGATGATGTCATAGTGTTACATTATGAGGTCATTGAGTTCCGTGATGATATCATTGAGTTCCGTGATGATGTCATAGAGATACATTGTGAGGTCATTGAGTTCCGTGATGATGTCATAGAGAAACATTGTGAGGTCATCGAGTTCCGTGATGATGTCATAGAGATACATTGTGAGGTCATCGAGTTCTGTGATGATGTCATAGTGTTACATTGTGATGTCATCCAGTTCCGTGATGCTGTCATAGAAATACATTGTGAGGTCATCGAGTTCCGTGATGATGTTATAGTGTTACATTGTGAGGTCATCGAGTTCCGTGATGATGTCATAGAGATACATTGTGAGGTCATCGAGTTCCGTGATGATGTCATAGAGATACATTGTGAGGTCACCGAGTTCCGTGATGATGTCATAGTGTTACATTGTGAGATCATCGAGTTCCGTGATGATGTCATCGAGTTCCGAGATGATGTCATAGAGATACATTGTGAGGTCATCGAGTTCCGTGATGATGTCATAGAGAAACATTGTGAGGTCATCGAGTTCTGTGATGATGTCATAGAGATACATTGTGAGGTCATCGAGTTCTGTGATGATGTCATCGTGTTAAATTGTGATGTCTTCCAGTTCCGTGATGTTGTCATAGAGATACATTGTGAGGTCATCGAGTTCCGTTATGATGTCATAGAGATACATTGTGAGGTCATCGAGTTCCGTGATGATGTCATAGAGATACATTGTGAGATCATCGAGTTCCGTGATAATGTCATAGAGATACATTGTGAGGTCATCGAGTTCCGTGATGATGTCATAGAGAAACATTGTGAGGTCATCGAGTTCCGTGATGATGTCATAGAGTTACATTGTGAGGTCATCGAGTTCTGTGATGATGTCATAGTGTTACATTGTGATGTCATCGAGATCCGTGATGATGTCATAGAGATACATTGTGAGGTCATCGAGTTCCGTGATGATGTCATAGTGTTACATTGTGATGTCATCGAGTTCTATGATGATGTCATAGAGATACATTGTGAGGTCATCGAGTTCCGTGATGATGTCATAGAGATACATTGTGAGGTCATCGAGTTCCGTGATGATGTCATAGAGATACCTTGTGAGGTCATCGAGTTCTGTGATGATGTCATAGTGTTACATTGTGATGTCATCGAGTTCCGTGATGATGTCATAGAGATACATTGTGAGGTCACCGAGTTCCGTGATGATGTCATAGAGATACATTGTGAGGTCATTGAGTTCCGTGATGATGTCATAGAGATACCTTGTGAGGTCATCGAGTTCTGTGATGATGTCATAGTGTTACATTGTGATGTCATCGAGTTCCGTGATGATGTCATAGAGATACATTGTGAGGTCATCGAGTTCCGTGATGATGTTATAGTGTTACATTGTGAGGTCATCGAGTTCCGTGATGATGTCATAGAGATACATTGTGAGGTCATCGAGTTCCGTGATGATGTCATAGAGATACATTGTGAGGTCACCGAGTTCCGTGATGATGTCATAGTGTTACATTGTGAGATCATCGAGTTCCGTGATGATGTCATAGAGATACATTGTGAGGTCATCGAGTTCTGTGATGATGTCATAGAGATACATTGTGAGGTCACCGAGTTCCGTGATGATGTCATAGAGATACATTGTGAGGTCAGCGAGTTCCGTGATGATGTCATAGAGATACCTTGTGAGGTCATTGAGTTCTGTGATGATGTCATAGTGTTACATTGTGATGTCATCGAGTTCTGCAATGATGTCATAGAGATACATTGTGAGGTCACCGAGTTCCATGACGATGTCGTCGAGTTCCGTGATGATGTCATAGAGATACATTGTGAGGTCATCGAGTTCCGTGATGATGTCATAGTGTGAAATTGTGAGGTCATCGAGTTCCGTGATGATGTCATCGAGTTCCGTGATGATGTCATCGAGTTCTGTGATGATGTCATAGAGATACATTGTGAGGTCATCAAGCTCCGTGGTTATGTCATAGACATATATTGTGAGGTCACCGAGTTCCGTGATGATGTCATCGAGTTCCGTGATGATGTCATAGAGATACATTGTGAAGTCATTGAGTTCCGTGATGATGTCATAGATATACATTGTGAGGTCATCGAGTTCCGTGATGATGTCATCGACTTCTGTGATGATGTCATAGATATACATTGTGAGGTCATCGAGTTCTGTGATGATGTCATAGAGATACATTGTGAGGTCACCGAGTTCCGTGATGATGTCATAGTGTTACATTGTGAGGTCATCGAGTTCCGTGATGATGTCATCGAGTTCCGTGATGATGTCATAAAGATACATTGTGAGGTCATCAAGTTCCGTGATGATGTCATAGAATTACATTGTGAGGTCATCGAGTTCCGTAATGGTGTCATAGTTACATTGTGATGTCATCGAGTTCCGTGATGATGTCATAGCGAAACATTGTGATTTCATCGAGTTCCGTGATGATGTCATCGAGTTCCGTGATGATGTCATAGAGATACATTGTGAGGTCATCAAGTTCCGTGATGTCATCGAGTTCCGTGATGATGTCATAGTTACATTGTGATGTCATCGAGTTCCGTGATGATGTCATACAGATACATTGTGAGGTCATCGAGTTCCGTGATGATGTCATAGAGATACATTGTGAGGTCATCAAGTTCCGTGATGATGTCATAGTGTTACATTGTGATGCCATCGAGTTCCGTGATGATGTCATAGAGATACATTGTGAGGTCATCGAGTTCCGTGATGATGTCATAGAGAAACATTGTGAGGTTATCGAGTTCCGTGATGATGTCTTAGAGATACATTGTGAGGTCATCGAGTTCCGTAATGATGTCATAGAGATACATTTTGAGGTCACCGAGTTCCGTGATGATGTCATAGTTACATTGTGATGTCATCGAGTTCCGTGATGATGACATAGAGATACATTGTGAGGTCATCGAGTTCCGTGATGATGTCATAGAGATACATTGTGACGTCATCGAGTTCCGTGATGATGTCATAGAGAAACATTGTGAGGTCATCGAGTTCCGTGATGATGTCATCGAGTTCCGTGATGATGTCATAGAGATACATTGTGAAGTCATCGAGTTCCGTGATGATGTCATAGATATACATTGTGAGGTCATCGAGTTCTGTGATGATGTCATAGTTACATTGTGATGTCATCGAGTTCCGTGATGATGTCATAGAGATACATTGAGAGGTCATCGAGGTCCGTGATGATGTCATAGAGAAACATTGTGAGGTCATCGAGTTCCGTGATGATGTCATAGAGATACATTGTGAGGTCATCGAGTTCTGTGATGATGTCATAGTGTTACATTATGATGTCATCGAGTTCCGTGATGGTCATAGAGATACATTGTGAGGTCAAAGAGTTCCGTGATGATGTCATAGTGTTACATTGTGATGTCATCGAGTTCTGTGATGATGTCATAGAGATACATTGTGAGGTCATCGAGTTCCGTGATGATGTCATAGAGATACATTGTGATTTCATCGAGTTCCGTGATGATGTCATAGAGATACATTGTGAGGTCATCGAGTTCCGTGATGATGTCATAGAGATACATTGTGAGGTCACCGAGTTCCGTGATGATGTCATAGTGTTACATTGTGAGGTCATCGAGTTCCGTGATGATGTCATCGAGTTCCGTGATGATGTCATAGAGAAACATTGTGAGGTCATCGAGTTCTGTGATGACGTCATAGAGATACATTGTGAGGTCATCGAGTTCTGTGATGATGTCATAGTGTTACATTATGATGTCATCGAGTTCCGTGATGGTCATAGAGATACATTGTGAGGTCATCGAGTTCCGTGATGATGTCATAGAGATACATTGTGAGGTCATCGAGTTCCGTGATGATGTTATAGTGTTACATTGTGAGGTCATCGAGTTCCGTGATGATGTCATAGAGATACATTGTGAGGTCATCGAGTTCCGTGATGATGTCATAGAGATACATTGTGAGGTCACCGAGTTCCGTGATGATGTCATAGTGTTACATTGTGAGATCATCGAGTTCCGTGATGATGTCATAGAGATACATTGTGAGGTCATCGAGTTCTGTGATGATGTCATAGAGATACATTGTGAGGTCACCGAGTTCCGTGATGATGTCATAGAGATACATTGTGAGGTCATCGAGTTCCGTGATGATGTCATAGAGATACCTTGTGAGGTCATTGAGTTCTGTGATGATGTCATAGTGTTACATTGTGATGTCATCGAGTTCCGCAATGATGTCATAGAGATACATTGTGAGGTCACCGAGTTCCATGACGATGTCGTCGAGTTCCGTGATGATGTCATAGAGATACATTGTGAGGTCATCGAGTTCCGTGATGATGTCATAGTGTGAAATTGTGAGGTCATCGAGTTCCGTGATGATGTCATCGAGTTCCGTGATGATGTCATCGAGTTCTGTGATGATGTCATAGAGATACATTGTGAGGTCATCAAGCTCCGTGGTTATGTCATAGACATATATTGTGAGGTCACCGAGTTCCGTGATGATGTCATCGAGTTCCGTGATGATGTCATAGAGATACATTGTGAAGTCATTGAGTTCCGTGATGATGTCATAGATATACATTGTGAGGTCATCGAGTTCCGTGATGATGTCATCGACTTCTGTGATGATGTCATAGATATACATTGTGAGGTCATCGAGTTCTGTGATGATGTCATAGAGATACATTGTGAGGTCACCGAGTTCCATGATGATGTCATAGTGTTACATTGTGAGGTCATCGAGTTCCGTGATGATGTCATCGAGTTCCGTGATGATGTCATAAAGATACATTGTGAGGTCATCAAGTTCCGTGATGATGTCATAGAATTACATTGTGAGGTCATCGAGTTCCGTAATGGTGTCATAGTTACATTGTGATGTCATCGAGTTCCGTGATGATGTCATAGCGAAACATTGTGATGTCATCGAGTTCCGTGATGATGTCATCGAGTTCCGTGATGATGTCATAGAGATACATTGTGAGGTCATCAAGTTCCGTGATGTCATCGAGTTCCGTGATGATGTCATAGTTACATTGTGATGTCATCGAGTTCCGTGATGATGTCATACAGATACATTGTGAGGTCATCGAGTTCCGTGATGATGTCATAGAGATACATTGTGAGGTCATCAAGTTCCGTGATGATGTCATAGTGTTACATTGTGATGCCATCGAGTTCCGTGATGATGTCATAGAGAAACATTGTGAGGTCATCGAGTTCCGTGATGATGTCTTAGAGATACATTGTGAGGTCATCGAGTTCCGTAATGATGTCATAGAGATACATTTTGAGGTCACCGAGTTCCGTGATGATGTCATAGTTACATTGTGATGTCATCGAGTTCCGTGATGATGACATAGAGATACATTGTGACGTCATCGAGTTCCGTGATGATGTCATAGAGAAACATTGTGAGGTCATCGAGTTCCGTGATGATGTCATCGAGTTCCGTGATGATGTCATAGAGATACATTGTGAAGTCATCGAGTTCCGTGATGATGTCATAGATATACATTGTGAGGTCATCGAGTTCTGTGATGATGTCATAGTTACATTGTGATGTCATCGAGTTCCGTGATGATGTCATAGAGATACATTGTGACGTCATCGAGTTCCGTGATGATGTCATAGAGATACATTGAGAGGTCATCGAGGTCCGTGATGATGTCATAGAGAAACATTGTGAGGTCATCGAGTTCTGTGATGATGTCATAGAGATACATTGTGAGGTCATCGAGTTCTGTGATGATGTCATAGTGTTACATTATGATGTCATCGAGTTCCATGATGATGTCATATAGATACATTGTGAGGTCATCGAGTTCCGTGATGATGTCATATAGATACATTGTGAGGTCATCGAGTTCCGTGATGATGTCATAGAGATACATTGTGACGTCATCGAGTTCCGTGATGATGTCATAGAGAAACATTGTGAGGTCATCGAGTTCCGTGATGATGTCATCGAGTTCCGTGATGATGTCATAGAGATACATTGTGAAGTCATCGAGTTCCGTGATGATGTCATAGATATACATTGTGAGGTCATCGAGTTCTGTGATGATGTCATAGTTACATTGTGATGTCATCGAGTTCCGTGATGATGTCATAGAGATACATTGAGAGGTCATCGAGGTCCGTGATGATGTCATAGAGAAACATTGTGAGGTCATCGAGTTCTGTGATGATGTCATAGAGATACATTGTGAGGTCATCGAGTTCTGTGATGATGTCATAGTGTTACATTATGATGTCATCGAGTTCCGTGATGGTCATAGAGATACATTGTGAGGTCAAAGAGTTCCGTGATGATGTCATAGTGTTACATTGTGATGTCATCGAGTTCTGTGATGATGTCATAGAGATACATTGTGAGGTCATCGAGTTCCGTGATGATGTCATAGAGATACATTGTGATTTCATCGAGTTCCGTGATGATGTCATAGAGATACATTGTGAGGTCATCGAGTTCCGTGATGATGTCATAGAGATACATTGTGAGGTCACCGAGTTCCGTGATGATGTCATAGTGTTACATTGTGAGGTCATCGAGTTCCGTGATGATGTCATCGAGTTCCGTGATGATGTCATAGAGAAACATTGTGAGGTCATCGAGTTCTGTGATGACGTCATAGAGATACATTGTGAGGTCATCGAGTTCTGTGATGATGTCATAGTGTTACATTATGATGTCATCGAGTTCCGTGATGGTCATAGAGATACATTGTGAGGTCAAAGAGTTCCGTGATGATGTCATAGTGTTACATTGTGATGTCATCGAGTTCTGTGATGATATCATAGAGATACATTGTGAGGTCATCGAGTTCCGTGATGATGTCATAGAGATACATTGTGATTTCATCGAGTTCCGTGATGATGTCATAGAGATACATTGTGAGGTCATCGAGTTCCGTGATGATGTCATAGAGATACATTGTGAGGTCACCGAGTTCCGTGATGATGTCATAGAGATACATTGTGAGGTCATCGAGTTCCGTGATGATGTCATAGAGATACCTTGTGAGGTCATCAAGTTCTGTGATGATGTCATAGTGTTACATTGTGATGTCATCGAGTTCCGTGATGATGTCATAGAGATACATTGTGAGGTCATCTAGTTCCGTGATGATGTCATAGTGTTACATTGTGAGGTCATCGATCTCCGTGATGATGTCATCGAGTTCCGCGATGATGTCATAGAGATACATCGTGAGGTCATCGAGTTCCGTGATGATGTCATAGAGATACATTGTGAGGTCACCGAGTTCCGTGGTGATGTCATAGTGTTACATTGTGAGGTCATCGAGTTCCGTGATGATGTCATCGAGTTCCGTGATGATGTCATAGAGATACATCGTGAGGTCATTGAGTTCCGTGATGATGTCATAGAGAAACATTGTGAGGTCATCGAGTTCCGTGATGATGTCATAGAGATACATTGTGAGGTCATCGAGTTCCGTGATGATGTCATAGAGATACATTGTGAGGTCATCGAGTTCCGTGATGATGTCATAGTGTTACATTGTGAGGTCATCGAGTTCCGTGATGATGTCATAGATATAAATTGTGATGTCATCGAGTTCTGTGATGATGTCATAGTTACATTGTGATGTCATCGAGTTCCGTGATGATGTCATAGAGATACATTGAGAGGTCATCGAGGTCCGTGATGATGTCATAGAGAAACATTGTGAGGTCATCGAGTTCCGTGATGATGTCATAGAGATACATTGTGAGGTCATCGAGTTCCGTGGTGATGTCATAGAGATACATTGTGAGGTCATCGAGTTCCATGATGATGTCATAGAGATACATTGTGAGGTCATCGAGTTCCGTGATGATGTCATCGAGTTCCGTGATGATGTCATAGAGATACATTGTGCGGTCATCGAGTTCCGTGATGATGTCATAGAGATACATTGTGAGGTCATCGAGTTCCGTGATAATGTCATAGTGTTACATTGTGATGTCATCGAGTACCGTGATGATGTCATAGTTACATTGTGATGTCATCGAGTTCCGTGATGATGTCATAGAGATACATTGTGCGGTCATCGAGTTCCGTGATGATGTCATAGAGATACATTGTGAGGTCACCGAGTTCCGTGATGATGTCATAGTGTTACATTGTGAGGTCATCGAGTTCCGTGATGATGTCATCGAGTTCCGTGATGATGTCATAAAGATACATTGTGAGGTCATCAAGTTCCGTGATGATGTCATAGAATTACATTGTGAGGTCATCGAGTTCCGTGATGGTGTCATAGTTACATTGTGATGTCATCGAGTTCCGTGATGATGTCATAGAGATACATTGTGAGGTCATCGAGTTCCGTGATGATGTCATAGAGATACATTGTGAGGTCGAGTTCCGTGATGATGTCATAGTGTTACATTGTGATGTCATCGAGTTCCGCAATGATGTCATAGAGATACATTGTGAGGTCATCGAGTTCCGCGATGATGTCATAGTGTTACATTGTGAGGTCATCGAGTTCCGTGATGATGTCATCGAGTTCCGTGATGATGTCATATAGATACATTGTGAGGTCATCGAGTTCCGTGATGATGTCATAGAGGTACATTGTGAGGTCACCGAGTTCCATGACGATGTCATCGAGTTCCGTGATGATGTCATAGAGATACATTGTGAGGTCGAGTTCCGTGATGATGTCATAGTGTTACATTGTGATGTCATCGAGTTCCGCAATGATGTCATAGAGATACATTGTGAGGTCACCGAGTTCCATGATGATGTCATAGTGTTACATTGTGAGGTCATCGAGTTCCGTGATGATGTCATCGAGTTCCGTGATGATGTCATAAAGATACATTGTGAGGTCATCAAGTTCCGTGATGATGTCATAGAATTACATTGTGAGGTCATCGAGTTCCGTAATGGTGTCATAGTTACATTGTGATGTCATCGAGTTCCGTGATGATGTCATAGCGAAACATTGTGATGTCATCGAGTTCCGTGATGATGTCATCGAGTTCCGTGATGATGTCATAGAGATACATTGTGAGGTCATCAAGTTCCGTGATGTCATCGAGTTCCGTGATGATGTCATAGTTACATTGTGATGTCATCGAGTTCCGTGATGATGTCATACAGATACATTGTGAGGTCATCGAGTTCCGTGATGATGTCATAGAGATACATTGTGAGGTCATCAAGTTCCGTGATGATGTCATAGTGTTACATTGTGATGCCATCGAGTTCCGTGATGATGTCATAGAGAAACATTGTGAGGTCATCGAGTTCCGTGATGATGTCTTAGAGATACATTGTGAGGTCATCGAGTTCCGTAATGATGTCATAGAGATACATTTTGAGGTCACCGAGTTCCGTGATGATGTCATAGTTACATTGTGATGTCATCGAGTTCCGTGATGATGACATAGAGATACATTGTGACGTCATCGAGTTCCGTGATGATGTCATAGAGAAACATTGTGAGGTCATCGAGTTCCGTGATGATGTCATCGAGTTCCGTGATGATGTCATAGAGATACATTGTGAAGTCATCGAGTTCCGTGATGATGTCATAGATATACATTGTGAGGTCATCGAGTTCTGTGATGATGTCATAGTTACATTGTGATGTCATCGAGTTCCGTGATGATGTCATAGAGATACATTGTGACGTCATCGAGTTCCGTGATGATGTCATAGAGATACATTGAGAGGTCATCGAGGTCCGTGATGATGTCATAGAGAAACATTGTGAGGTCATCGAGTTCTGTGATGATGTCATAGAGATACATTGTGAGGTCATCGAGTTCTGTGATGATGTCATAGTGTTACATTATGATGTCATCGAGTTCCATGATGATGTCATATAGATACATTGTGAGGTCATCGAGTTCCGTGATGATGTCATATAGATACATTGTGAGGTCATCGAGTTCCGTGATGATGTCATAGAGATACATTGTGACGTCATCGAGTTCCGTGATGATGTCATAGAGAAACATTGTGAGGTCATCGAGTTCCGTGATGATGTCATCGAGTTCCGTGATGATGTCATAGAGATACATTGTGAAGTCATCGAGTTCCGTGATGATGTCATAGATATACATTGTGAGGTCATCGAGTTCTGTGATGATGTCATAGTTACATTGTGATGTCATCGAGTTCCGTGATGATGTCATAGAGATACATTGAGAGGTCATCGAGGTCCGTGATGATGTCATAGAGAAACATTGTGAGGTCATCGAGTTCTGTGATGATGTCATAGAGATACATTGTGAGGTCATCGAGTTCTGTGATGATGTCATAGTGTTACATTATGATGTCATCGAGTTCCGTGATGGTCATAGAGATACATTGTGAGGTCAAAGAGTTCCGTGATGATGTCATAGTGTTACATTGTGATGTCATCGAGTTCTGTGATGATGTCATAGAGATACATTGTGAGGTCATCGAGTTCCGTGATGATGTCATAGAGATACATTGTGATTTCATCGAGTTCCGTGATGATGTCATAGAGATACATTGTGAGGTCATCGAGTTCCGTGATGATGTCATAGAGATACATTGTGAGGTCACCGAGTTCCGTGATGATGTCATAGTGTTACATTGTGAGGTCATCGAGTTCCGTGATGATGTCATCGAGTTCCGTGATGATGTCATAGAGAAACATTGTGAGGTCATCGAGTTCTGTGATGACGTCATAGAGATACATTGTGAGGTCATCGAGTTCTGTGATGATGTCATAGTGTTACATTATGATGTCATCGAGTTCCGTGATGGTCATAGAGATACATTGTGAGGTCAAAGAGTTCCGTGATGATGTCATAGTGTTACATTGTGATGTCATCGAGTTCTGTGATGATATCATAGAGATACATTGTGAGGTCATCGAGTTCCGTGATGATGTCATAGAGATACATTGTGATTTCATCGAGTTCCGTGATGATGTCATAGAGATACATTGTGAGGTCATCGAGTTCCGTGATGATGTCATAGAGATACATTGTGAGGTCACCGAGTTCCGTGATGATGTCATAGAGATACATTGTGAGGTCATCGAGTTCCGTGATGATGTCATAGAGATACCTTGTGAGGTCATCAAGTTCTGTGATGATGTCATAGTGTTACATTGTGATGTCATCGAGTTCCGTGATGATGTCATAGAGATACATTGTGAGGTCATCTAGTTCCGTGATGATGTCATAGTGTTACATTGTGAGGTCATCGATCTCCGTGATGATGTCATCGAGTTCCGCGATGATGTCATAGAGATACATCGTGAGGTCATCGAGTTCCGTGATGATGTCATAGAGATACATTGTGAGGTCACCGAGTTCCGTGGTGATGTCATAGTGTTACATTGTGAGGTCATCGAGTTCCGTGATGATGTCATCGAGTTCCGTGATGATGTCATAGAGATACATCGTGAGGTCATTGAGTTCCGTGATGATGTCATAGAGAAACATTGTGAGGTCATCGAGTTCCGTGATGATGTCATAGAGATACATTGTGAGGTCATCGAGTTCCGTGATGATGTCATAGAGATACATTGTGAGGTCATCGAGTTCCGTGATGATGTCATAGTGTTACATTGTGAGGTCATCGAGTTCCGTGATGATGTCATAGATATACATTGTGATGTCATCGAGTTCTGTGATGATGTCATAGTTACATTGTGATGTCATCGAGTTCCGTGATGATGTCATAGAGATACATTGAGAGGTCATCGAGGTCCGTGATGATGTCATAGAGAAACATTGTGAGGTCATCGAGTTCCGTGATGATGTCATAGAGATACATTGTGAGGTCATCGAGTTCCGTGGTGATGTCATAGAGATACATTGTGAGGTCATCGAGTTCCATGATGATGTCATAGAGATACATTGTGAGGTCATCGAGTTCCGTGATGATGTCATCGAGTTCCGTGATGATGTCATAGAGATACATTGTGCGGTCATCGAGTTCCGTGATGATGTCATAGAGATACATTGTGAGGTCATCGAGTTCCGTGATAATGTCATAGTGTTACATTGTGATGTCATCGAGTACCGTGATGATGTCATAGTTACATTGTGATGTCATCGAGTTCCGTGATGATGTCATAGAGATACATTGTGCGGTCATCGAGTTCCGTGATGATGTCATAGAGATACATTGTGAGGTCACCGAGTTCCGTGATGATGTCATAGTGTTACATTGTGAGGTCATCGAGTTCCGTGATGATGTCATCGAGTTCCGTGATGATGTCATAAAGATACATTGTGAGGTCATCAAGTTCCGTGATGATGTCATAGAATTACATTGTGAGGTCATCGAGTTCCGTGATGGTGTCATAGTTACATTGTGATGTCATCGAGTTCCGTGATGATGTCATAGAGATACATTGTGAGGTCATCGAGTTCCGTGATGATGTCATAGAGATACATTGTGAGGTCGAGTTCCGTGATGATGTCATAGTGTTACATTGTGATGTCATCGAGTTCCGCAATGATGTCATAGAGATACATTGTGAGGTCATCGAGTTCCGCGATGATGTCATAGTGTTACATTGTGAGGTCATCGAGTTCCGTGATGATGTCATCGAGTTCCGTGATGATGTCATATAGATACATTGTGAGGTCATCGAGTTCCGTGATGATGTCATAGAGGTACATTGTGAGGTCACCGAGTTCCATGACGATGTCATCGAGTTCCGTGATGATGTCATAGAGATACATTGTGAGGTCATCGAGTTCTGTGATGATGTCATAGAGATACATTGTGAGGTCATATAGTTCCGTGATGTCATCGAGTTCCGTGATGATGTCATAGTTACATTGTGATGTCATCGAGTTCCGTGATGATGTCATAGAGAAACATTGTGAGGTCATCAAGTTCCGTGATGATGTCATAGTGTTACATTGTGAGGTCATGGAGTTCCGTGATGATGTCATCGAGTTCCGTGATGATGTCATAGGGATACATTGTGAGGGCATCAAGTTCCGTGATGTCATCGAGTTCCGTGATGATGTCATAGTTACATTGTGATGTCATCGAGTTCCGTGATGATGTCATACAGATACATTGTGAGGTCATAGAGTTCCGTGATGATGTCATCGAGTTCCGTGATGATGTCATAGAGATACATTGTGAGGTCATCGAGTTCCGTGATGATGTCATAGAGAAACATTGTGAGGTTATCGAGTTCCGTGATGATGTCTTAGAGATACATTGTGAGGTCATCGAGTTCCGTGATGATGTCATAGAGATACATTGTGATGTCATCGAGTTCCGTGATGATGTCATAGAGATACATTGTGAGGTCATCGAGTTCCGTGATAATGTCATAGTGTTACATTGTGATGTCATCGAGTACCGTGATGATGTCATAGTTACATTGTGATGTCATCGAGTTCCGTGATGATGTCATAGAAATACATTGTGAGGTCATCGATTTCCGTGATGATATCATAGAGAAACATTGTGAGGTCATTGAGTTCCGTGATGATGCCATAGAGATACATTGTGACGTCATCGAGTTCCGTGATGATGTCATAGAGAAACATTGTGAGGTCATCGAGTTCCGTGATGATGTCATCGAGTTCCGTGATGATGTCATAGAGATACATTGTGAAGTCATTGAGTTCCGTGATGATGTCATAGATATACATTGTGAGGTCATCGAGTTCCGTGATGATGTCATAGAGATACATTGTGAGGTCACCGAGTTCCGTGATGATGTCATAGTGTTACATTGTGAGGTCATCGAGTTCCGTGATGATGTCATCGAGTTCCGTGATGATGTCATAAAGATACATTGTGAGGTCATCAAGTTCCGTGATGATGTCATAGAATTACATTGTGAGGTCATCGAGTTCCGTGATGGTGTCATAGTTACATTGTGATGTCATCGAGTTCCGTGATGATGTCATAGAGATACATTGTGAGGTCATCGAGTTCCGTGATGATGTCATAGAGATACATTGTGAGGTCGAGTTCCGTGATGATGTCATAGTGTTACATTGTGATGTCATCGAGTTCCGCAATGATGTCATAGAGATACATTGTGAGGTCATCGAGTTCCGCGATGATGTCATAGTGTTACATTGTGAGGTCATCGAGTTCCGTGATGATGTCATCGAGTTCCGTGATGATGTCATATAGATACATTGTGAGGTCATCGAGTTCCGTGATGATGTCATAGAGGTACATTGTGAGGTCACCGAGTTCCATGACGATGTCATCGAGTTCCGTGATGATGTCATAGAGATACATTGTGAGGTCATCGAGTTCTGTGATGATGTCATAGAGATACATTGTGAGGTCATATAGTTCCGTGATGTCATCGAGTTCCGTGATGATGTCATAGTTACATTGTGATGTCATCGAGTTCCGTGATGATGTCATAGAGAAACATTGTGAGGTCATCAAGTTCCGTGATGATGTCATAGTGTTACATTGTGAGGTCATGGAGTTCCGTGATGATGTCATCGAGTTCCGTGATGATGTCATAGGGATACATTGTGAGGGCATCAAGTTCCGTGATGTCATCGAGTTCCGTGATGATGTCATAGTTACATTGTGATGTCATCGAGTTCCGTGATGATGTCATACAGATACATTGTGAGGTCATAGAGTTCCGTGATGATGTCATCGAGTTCCGTGATGATGTCATAGAGATACATTGTGAGGTCATCGAGTTCCGTGATGATGTCATAGAGAAACATTGTGAGGTTATCGAGTTCCGTGATGATGTCTTAGAGATACATTGTGAGGTCATCGAGTTCCGTGATGATGTCATAGAGATACATTGTGATGTCATCGAGTTCCGTGATGATGTCATAGAGATACATTGTGAGGTCGAGTTCCGTGATGATGTCATAGTGTTACATTGTGATGTCATCGAGTTCCGCGATGATGTCATAGAGATACATTGTGAGGTCACCGAGTTCCCTGATGATGTCATAGTGTTACATTGTGAGGTCATCGAGTTCCGTGATGATGTCATTGAGTTCCGTGATGATGTCATATAGATACATTGTGAGGTCATCGAGTTCCGTGATGATGTCATAGAGGTACATTGTGAGATCACCGAGTTCCATGAAGATGTCGTCGAGTTCCGTGATGATGTCATAGAGATACATTGTGAGGTCATCGAGTTCCGTGATGATGTCATAGAGATACATTGTGAGGTCATATAGTTCCGTGATGTCATCGAGTTCCGTAATGATGTCATAGTTACATTGTGATGTCATCGAGTTCCGTGATGATGTCATAGAGAAACATTGTGAGGTCATCAAGTTCCGTGATGATGTCATAGAGTTCCGTGATGATGTCATCGAGTTTCGTGATGATGTCATCGAGTTCCGTGATGATGTCATAGGGATACATTGTGAGGTCATCAAGTTCTGTGATGTCATCGAGTTCCGTGATGATGTCATAGTTACATTGTGATGTCATCGAGTTCCGTGATGATGTCATACAGATACATTGTGAGGTCATCGAGTTCCGTGATGATGTCATCGAGTTCCGTGATGATGTCATAGAGATACATTGTGAGGTCATCGAGTTCCGTGATGATGTCATAGAGAAACATTGTGAGGTTATCGAGTTCCGAGATGATGTCTTATAGATACATTGTGAGGTCATCGAGTTCCGTGATGATGTCATAGAGATACATTGTGATGTCATCGAGTTCCGTGATGATGTCATAGAGATACATTGTGAGGTCGAGTTCCGTGATGATGTCATAGTGTTACATTGTGATGTCATCGAGTTCCGCGATGATGTCATAGAGATACATTGTGAGGTCACCGAGTTCCCTGATGATGTCATAGTGTTACATTGTGAGGTCATCGAGTTCCGTGATGATGTCATCGAGTTCCGTGATGATGTCATATAGATACATTGTGAGGTCATCGAGTTCCGTGATGATGTCATAGAGGTACATTGTGAGATCACCGAGTTCCATGACGATGTCGTCGAGTTCCGTGATGATGTCATAGAGATACATTGTGAGGTCATCGAGTTCCGTGATGATGTCATAGAGATACATTGTGAGGTCATATAGTTCCGTGATGTCATCGAGTTCCGTGATGATGTCATAGAGATACATTGTGAGGTCATCGAGTTCCGTGATGATGTCATAGAGATACATTGTGAGGTCATCGAGTTCCGTGATGATGTCATAGTGTTACATTGTGAGGTCATCAAGCTCCGTGATGATGTCATCGAGTTCCGTGATGATGTCATAGAGATACATTGTGAGGTCATCGAGTTCTGTGATGATGTCATAGAGATACATTGTGAGGTCACCGAGTTCCGTGGTGATGTCATAGTGTTACATTGTGAGGTCACCGAGTTCCGTGGTGATGTCATAGTGTTAAATTGTGAGGTCATCGAGTTCCGTGACGATGTCATCGAGTTCCGTGATAATGTCATAGAGATACATTGTGAGGTCATCGAGTTCCGTGATGATGTCATAGAGAAACATTGTGAGGTCATCGAGTTCCGTGATGTCATAGAGATACATTGTGAGGTCATCGAGTTCCGTGATGATGTCATAGAGATACATTGTGAGGTCATCGAGTTCTGTGATGATGTCATAGAGATACATTGTGAGGTCACCGAGTTCCGTGGTGATGTCATAGTGTTACATTGTGAGGTCATCGAGTTCCGTGATGATGTCATCGAGTTCCGTGATGATGTCATAGAGAAACATTGTGAGGTCATCGAGTTCCGTGATGATGTCATAGAGATACATGGTGAGGTCATCGAGTTCTGTGATGATGTCATAGTGTTACATTATGATGTCATCGAGTTCCGTGATGGTCATAGAGATACATTGTGAGGTCAAAGAGTTCCGTGATGATGTCATAGTGTTACATTGTGATGTCATCGAGTTCTGTGATGATGTCATAGAGATACATTGTGAGGTCATCGAGTTCCGTGATGATGTCATAGAGATACATTGTGATTTCATCGAGTTCCCTGATGATGTCATAGAGATACATTGTGAGGTCATCGAGTTCCGTGATGATGTCATAGAGATACATTGTGAGGTCACCGAGTTCCGTGATGATGTCATAGTGTTACATTGTGAGGTCATCGAGTTCCGTGATGATGTCATCGAGTTCCGTGATGATGTCATAGAGAAACATTGTGAGGTCATCGAGTTCTGTGATGATGTCATAGAGATACATTGTGAGGTCATCGAGTTCTGTGATGATGTCATAGTGTTACATTATGATGTCATCGAGTTCCGTGATGATGTCATAGAGATACATTGTGAGGTCATCGAGTTCCGTAATGATGTCATAGAGAAACATTGTGAGGTCATCGAGTTCTGTGATGATGTCATAGAGATACATTGTGAGGTCACCGAGTTCCGTGATGTCATAGAGTTACGTGATGATGTCATAGTTACATTGTGATGTCATCGAGTTCCGTGATGATGTCATAGAGAAACATTGTGAGGTCATCGAGTTCCGTGATGATGTCATAGAGATACATTGTGAGGTCACCGATTTCCGTGATGATGTCATAGTGTTACATTATGAGGTCATTGAGTTCCGTGATGATGTCATCGAGTTCCGTGATGATGTCATAGAGATACATTGTGAGGTCATCGAGTTCCGTGATGATGTCATAGAGAAACATTGTGAGGTCATCGAGTTCCGTGATGATGTCATAGAGATACATTGTGAGGTCATCGAGTTCTGTGATGATGTCATAGTGTTACATTGTGATGTCATCCAGTTCCGTGATGATGTCATAGAGATACATTGTGAGGTCATCGAGTTCCGTGATGATGTTATAGTGTTACATTGTGAGGTCATCGAGTTCCGTGATGATGTCATCGAGTTCCGAGATGATGTCATAGAGATACATTGTGAGGTCATCGAGTTCCGTGATGATGTCATAGAGAAACATTGTGAGGTCATCGAGTTCTGTGATGATGTCATAGAGATACATTGTGAGGTCATCGAGTTCTGTGATGATGTCATCGTGTTAAATTGTGATGTCTTCCAGTTCCGTGATGTTGTCATAGAGATACATTGTGAGGTCATCGAGTTCCGTTATGATGTCATAGAGATACATTGTGAGGTCATCGAGTTCCGTGATGATGTCATAGAGATACATTGTGAGGTCATCGAGTTCCGTGATAATGTCATAGAGATACATTGTGAGGTCATCGAGTTCCGTGATGATGTCATAGAGAAACATTGTGAGGTCATCGAGTTCCGTGATGATGTCATAGAGATACATTGTGAGGTCATCGAGTTCTGTGATGATGTCATAGTGTTACATTGTGATGTCATCGAGATCCGTGATGATGTCATAGAGATACATTGTGAGGTCATCGAGTTCCGTGATGATGTCATAGTGTTACATTGTGATGTCATCGAGTTCTATGATGATGTCATAGAGATACATTGTGAGGTCATCGAGTTCCGTGATGATGTCATAGAGATACATTGTGAGGTCATCGAGTTCCGTGATGATGTCATAGAGATACATTGTGAGGTCATCGAGTTCCGTGATGATGTCATAGAGATACCTTGTGAGGTCATCGAGTTCTGTGATGATGTCATAGTGTTACATTGTGATGTCATCGAGTTCCGTGATGATGTCATAGAGATACCTTGTGAGGTCATCGAGTTCCGTGATGATGTCATAGTGTTACATTGTGATGTCATCGAGTTCCGTGATGATGTCATAGAGATACATTGTGAGGTCACCGAGTTCCGTGATGATGTCATAGAGATACATTGTGAGGTCATTGAGATCCGTGATGATGTCATAGAGATAACTTGTGAGGTCATCGAGTTCTGTGATGATGTCATAGTGTTACATTGTGATGTCATCGAGTTCCGTGATGATGTCATAGAGATACCTTGTGAGGTCATCAAGTTCTGTGATGATGTCATAGTGTTACATTGTGAGGTCATCGAGTTCCGTGACGATGTCATCGAGTTCCGTGATGATGTCATAGAGATACATTGTGAGGTCATCGAGTTCCGTGTTGATGTCATAGAGAAACATTGTGAGGTCATCGAGTTCCGTAATGATGTCATAGAGATACATTGTGAGGTCATCGAGTTCCGTGATGATGTCATCGAGTTCCGTGATGATGTCATAGAGATACATTGTGAGGTCATCGAGTTCCGTGTTGATGTCATAGAGAAACATTGTGAGGTCATCGAGTTCCGTAATGATGTCATAGAGAAACATTGTGAGGTCATCGAGTTCCGTGATGATGTCATAGAGATACATTGTGAGGTCACCGAGTTCCGTGATGTCATCGAGTTCCGTGATGATGTCATAGTTACATTGTGATGTCATCGAGTTCCGTGATGATGTCATAGAGAAACATTGTGAGGTCATTGAGTTCCGTGATGATGTCATCGAGTTCCGTGATGATGTCATAGAGATACATTGTGAGGTCATCGAGTTCCGTGATGATGTCATAGAGAAACATTGTGAGGTCATCGAGTTCCGTGATGATGTCATAGAGATACATTGTGAGGTCATCGAGTTCTGTGATGATGTCATAGTGTTACATTGTGATGTCATCCAGTTCCGTAATGATGTCATAGAGATACATTGTGAGGTCATCGAGTTCCGTGATGATGTTATAGTGTTACATTGTGAGGTCATCGAGTTCCGTGATGATGTCATAGAGATACATTGTGAGGTCATCGAGTTCCGTGATGATGTCATAGAGATACATTGTGAGGTCACCGAGTTCCGTGATGATGTCATAGTGTTACATTGTGAGGTCATCGAGTTCCGTGATGATGTCATAGAGATACATTGTGAGGTCATCGAGTTCCGTGATGATGTCATAGAGAAACATTGTGAGGTCATCGAGTTCTGTGATGATGTCATAGAGATACATTGTGAGGTCATCGAGTTCTGTGATGATGTCATAGAGATACATTGTGAGGTCATCGAGTTCTGTGATGATGTCATCGTGTTAAATTGTGATGTCTTCCAGTTCCGTGATGTTGTCATTGAGATACATTGTGAGGTCATCGAGTTCCGTTATGATGTCATAGAGATACATTGTGAGGTCATCGAGTTCCGTGATGATGTCATAGAGATACATTGTGAGGTCATCGAGTTCCGTGATAATGTCATAGAGATACATTGTGAGGTCATCGAGTTCCGTGATGATGTCATAGAGAAACATTGTGAGGTCATCGAGTTCCGTGATGATGTCATAGAGATACATTGTGAGGTCATCGAGTTTTGTGATGATGTCATAGTGTTAAATTGTGATGTCATCGAGATCCGTGATGATGTCATAGAGATACATTGTGAGGTCATCGAGTTCCGTGATGATGTCATAGTGTTACATTGTGATGTCATCGAGTTCTATGATGATGTCATAGAGATACATTGTGAGGTCATCGAGTTCCGTGATGATGTCATAGAGATACATTGTGAGGTCATCGAGTTCCGTGATGATGTCATAGAGATACATTGTGATGTCATCGAGTTCCGTGATGATGTCATAGAGATACCTTGTGAGGTCATTGAGTTCCGTGATGATGTCATAGAGATACATTGTGAGGTCACCGAGTTCCGTGACGATGTCATAGAGATACATTGTGAGGTCATTGAGATCCGTGATGATGTCATAGAGATAACTTGTGAGGTCATCGAGTTCTGTGATGATGTCATAGTGTTACATTGTCATGTCATCGAGTTCCGTGATGATGTCATAGAGATACCTTGTGAGGTCATCGAGTTCTGTGATGATGTCATAGTGTTACATTGTGATGTCATCGAGTTCCATGATGATGTCATAGAGATACATTGTGAGGTCATCGAGTTCCGTGATGATGTCATAGAGATACATTGTGAGGTCACCGAGTTCTGTGATGATGTCATAGAGATACATTGTGAGGTCATCGAGTTCCGTGATGATGTCATAGAGATACCTTGTGAGGTCATTGAGTTCTGTGATGATGTCATAGTGTTACATTGTGATGTCATCGAGTTCCGCAATGATGTCATAGAGATACATTGTGAGGTCACCGAGTTCCATGACGATGTCGTTGAGTTCCGTGATGATGTCATAGAGATACATTGTGAGGTCACCGAGTTCCGTGATGATGTCATAGTGTTACATTGTGAGGTCATCGAGTTCCGTGATGATGTCATCGAGTTCCGTGATGATGTCATAAAGATACATTGTGAGATCATCAAGTTCCGTGATGATGTCATAGAATTACATTGTGAGGTCATCGAGTTCCGTGATGGTGTCATCGAGTTCCGTGATGATGTCATAGAGATACATTGTGAGGTCATCGAGTTCCGTGATGATGTCATAGAGATACTTTGTGAGGTCAACGAGTTCCGTGATGATGTCATCGAGTTCCGTGATGATGTCATAGAGATACATTGTGAGGTCATCGAGTTCCGTGATGATGTCATAGAGATACATTGTGATGTCATCGAGTTCCGTGATGATGTCATAGAGATACATTGTAAGGTCGAGTTCCGTGATGATGTCATAGTGTTACATTGTGAGGTCATCGAGTTCCGTGATGATGTCATCGAGTTCCGTGATGATGTCATATAGATACATTGTGAGGTCATCGAGTTCCGTGATGATGTCATAGAGGTACATTGTGAGGTCACCGAGTTCCATGACGATGTCATCGAGTTCCGTGATGATGTCATAGTGTTACATTGTGAGGTCATCAAGTTCCGTGATGATTTCATCGAGTTCCGTGATGATGTCATATAGATACATTGTGAGGTCATCGAGTTCCGTGATGATGTCATAGAGATACATTGTGAGGTCATATAGTTCCGTGATGTCATCGAGTTCCGTGATGATGTCATAGTTACATTGTGATGTCATCGAGTTCCGTAATGATGTCATAGAGAAACATTGTGAGGTCATCAAGTTCCGTGATGATGTCATAGTGTTACATTGTGAGGTCATGGAGTTCCGTGATGATGTCATCGAGTTCCGTGATGATGTCATAGAGATACATTGTGAGGTCATCAAGTTCCGTGATTTCATCGAGTTCCTTGATGATGTCATAGTTACATTGTGATGTCATCGAGTTCCGTGATGATGTCATACAGATACATTGTGAGGTCATCGAGTTCCGTGATGATGTCATAGAGATACATTGTGAGGTCATCAAGTTCCGTGATGATGTCATAGTGTTACATTGTGATGCCATCGAGTTCCGTTATGATGTCATAGAGATACATTGTGAGGTCATCGAGTTCCGTGATGATGTCATAGAGAAACATTGTGAGGTTATCGAGTTCCGTGATGATGTCTTAGAGATACATTGTGAGGTCATCGAGTTCTGTGATGATGTCATAGAGATACATTGTGATGTCATCGAGTTCCGTGATGATGTCATAGAGATACATTGTGAGGTCGAGTTCCGTGATGATGTCATAGTGTTACATTGTGATGTCATCGAGTTCCGCGATGATGTCATAGAGATACATTGTGAGGTCACCGAGTTCCGTGATGATGTCATAGTGTTACATTGTGAGGTCATCGAGTTCCGTGATGATGTCATCGAATTTCGTGATGATGTCATATAGATACATTGTGAGGTCATCGAGTTCCGTGATGATGTCATAGAGGTACATTGTGAGGTCACCGAGTTCCATGACGATGTCGTCGAGTTCCGTGATGATGTCATAGAGATACATTGTGAGGTCATCGAGTTCCGTGATGATGTCATAGAGATACATTGTGAGGTCATCGAGTTCCGTGATGATGTCATAGAGATGCATTGTGAGGTCATCGAGTTCCGTGATGATGTCATAGTTACATTGTGATGTCATCGAGTTCCGTGATGATGTCATAGAGATACATTTTGAGGTCACCGAGTTCCGTGATGATGTCATAGAGATACATTGTGAGGTCATCGAGTTCCGTGATGTCATCGAGTTCCGTGATGATGTCTCAGAGATACATTGTGAGGTCGAGTTCCGTGATGATGTCATAAAGATACATTGTGAGGTCATCGAGTTCCCTGATGATGTCATAGAGATACATTGTGAGGTCACCGAGTTCCGTGATGATGTCAGAAAGATACATTGTGAGGTCATCGAGTTCCCTGATGATGTCATGGAGATACATTGTACGGTCATCGAGTTCCGTGATCATGTCATAGAGATACATTGTGAGGTCATCGAGTTCCGTGATGATGTCATAGAGATACATTGTGAGGTTACCGAGTTCCGTGATGATGTCATAGAGATACATTGTGAGGTCATCGAGTTCCGTGATGTCATCGAGTTCCGTGATGATGTCATAGTTACATTGTGATGTCATCGAGTTCCGTGATGATGTCATAGAGATACATTGTGAGGTCATCGAGTTCCGTGATGATGTCATAGAGATACATTGTGACGTCATCGAATTCCGTGATGATGTCATAGAGAAACATTGTAAGGTCATCGAGTTCCGTGATGATGTCATCGAGTTCCGTGATGATGTCATAGAGATACATTGTGAAGTCATCGAGTTCCGTGATGATGTCATAAATATACATTGTGAGGTCATCGAGTTCTGTGATGATGTCATAGTTACATTGTGATGTCATCGAGTTCCGTGATGATGTCATAGAGATACATTGAGAGGTCATCGAGGTCCGTGATGATGTCATAGAGAAACATTGTGAGGTCATCGAGTTCCGTGATGATGTCATAGAGATACATTGTGAGGTCATCGAGTTCCGTGATGATGTCATAGATATACAATGTGAGGTCATCGAGTTCCGTGATGATGTCATAGTTACATTGTGATGTCATCGAGTTCCGTGATGATGTCATAGAGATACATTTTGAGGTCACCGAGTTCCGTGATGATGTCATAGAGATACATTGTGAGGTCATCGAGTTCCGTGATGTCATCGAGTTCCGTGATGATGTCTCAGAGATACATTGTGAGGTCGAGTTCCGTGATGATGTCATAGTTACATTGTGATGTCATCGAGTTCCGTGATTATGTCATAGAGAAACATTGTGAGGTCATCGAGTTCCTTGATGATGTCATAGAGATACATTGTGAGGTCAACGAGTTCCGAGATGATGTCATAGTGTTACATTGTTATGTCATCGAGTTCCATGATGATGTCATAGTTACATTGTAATGTCATCGAGTTCCGTGATGATGTCATGGAGATACATTGTGCGGTCATCGAGTTCCGTGATCATGTCATAGAGATACATTGTGAGGTCATCGAGTTCCGTGATGATGTCATAGAGATACATTGTGAGGTTACCGAGTTCCGTGATGATGTCATAGAGATACATTGTGAGGTCATCGAGTTCCGTGATGTCATCGAGTTCCGTGATGATGTCATAGTTACATTGTGATGTCATCGAGTTCCGTGATGATGTCATAGAGATACATTGTGAGGTCATCGAGTTCCGTGATGATGTCATAGAGATACATTGTGACGTCATCGAATTCCGTGATGATGTCATAGAGAAACATTGTAAGGTCATCGAGTTCCGTGATGATGTCATCGAGTTCCGTGATGATGTCATAGAGATACATTGTGAAGTCATCGAGTTCCGTGATGATGTCATAAATATACATTGTGAGGTCATCGAGTTCTGTGATGATGTCATAGTTACATTGTGATGTCATCGAGTTCCGTGATGATGTCATAGAGATACATTGAGAGGTCATCGAGGTCCGTGATGATGTCATAGAGAAACATTGTGAGGTCATCGAGTTCCGTGATGATGTCATAGAGATACATTGTGAGGTCATCGAGTTCCGTGATGATGTCATAGATATACAATGTGAGGTCATCGAGTTCCGTGATGATGTCATAGAGATGCATTGTGAGGTCATCGAGTTCCGTGATGATGTCATCGAGTTCCGTGATGATGTCATAGAGATACATTGTGAGGTCAACGAGTTCCGTGATGATGTCAACGAGTTCCGTGATGATGTCATAGAGATACATTGTGAGGTCATCGAGTTCCGTGATGATGTCATAGAGATACATTGTGAGGTCAACGAGTTCCGTGATGATGTCATCGAGTTCCGTGATGATGTCATAGAGATACATTGTGAGGTCATCGAGTTCCGTGATGATGTCATAGAGATACATTGTGATGTCATCGAGTTCCGTGATGATGTCATAGAGATACATTGTGAGGTCGAGTTCCGTGATGATGTCATAGTGTTACATTGTGAGGTCATCGAGTTCCGTGATGATGTCATCGAATTCCGTGATGATGTCAGAGAGATACATTGTGAGGTCATCAAGTTCCGTGATGATGTCATAGAGATACATTGTGAGGTCACTGAGTTCCATGACGATGTCATCGAGTTCCGTGATGATGTCATAGAGATACATTGTGAGGTCATCGAGTTCCGTGATGATGTCATAGAGATACATTGTGAGGTCATCGAGTTCCGTGATGATGTCATAGTGTTACATTGTGATGTCATCGAGTTCCGTGATGATGTCATAGAGATACATTGTGAGGTCATCGAGTTCCGTGATAATGTCATAGAGATACATTGTGAGGTCATCGAGTTCCGTGATGATGTCATAGTGTTACATTGTGATGTTATCGAGCTCCGTGATGATATCATAGTTACATTGTGATGTCATCGAGTTCCGTGATTATGTCATAGAGAAACATTGTGCGGTCATCGAGTTCCGTGATGATGTCATAGAGATGCATTGTGAGGTCATCGAGTTCCGTGATGATGTCATAGTGTTACATTGTGAGGTCATCGAGTTCCGTGATGATGTCATCGAGTTCCGTGATGATGTCATAAAGATACATTGTGAGGTCATCGAGTTCCGTGTTGATGTCATAGAGAAACATTGTGAGGTCATCGAGTTCCGTAATGATGTCATAGAGAAACATTGTGAGGTCATCGAGTTCCGTGATGATGTCATAGAGATACATTGTGAGGTCACCGAGTTCCGTGATGTCATCGAGTTACGTGATGATGTCATAGTTACATTGTGATGTCATCGAGTTCCGTGATGATGTCATAGAGAAACATTGTGAGGTCATCGAGTTCCGTGATGATGTCATAGAGATACATTGTGAGGTCAAAGAGTTCCGTGATGATGTCATAGTGTTACATTGTGATGTCATCGAGTTCTGTGATGATGTCATAGAGATACATTGTGAGGTCATCGAGTTCCGTGATGATGTCATAGAGATACATTGTGATTTCATCGAGTTCCGTGATGATGTCATAGAGATACATTGTGAGGTCATCGAGTTCCGTGATGATGTCATAGAGATACATTGTGAGGTCACCGAGTTCCGTGATGATATCATAGAGATACATTGTGAGGTCATCGAGTTCCGTGATGATGTCATAGAGATACCTTGTGAGGTCATCAAGTTCTGTGATGATGTCATAGAGATACATTGTGAGGTCATCTAGTTCCGTGATGATGTCATAGTGTTACATTGTGAGGTCATCGATCTCCGTGATGATGTCATCGAGTTCCGCGATGATGTCATAGAGATACATTGTGAGGTCATCGAGTTCTGTGATGATGTCATAGAGATACATTGTGAGGTCACCAAGTTCCGTGGTGATGTCATAGTGTTACATTGTGAGGTCATCGAGTTCCGTGACGATGTCATCGAGTTCCGCGATGATGTCATAGAGATACATTGTGAGGTCATCGAGTTCCGTGTTGATGTCATAGAGAAACATTGTGAGGTCATCGAGTTCCGTAATGATGTCATAGAGATACATTGTGAGGTCATCGAGTTCCGTGATGATGTCATCGAGTTCCATGATGATGTCATAGAGAAACATTGTGAGGTCATCGAGTTCCGTGATGATGTCATAGAGATACATTGTGAGGTCACCGAGTTCCGTGATGTCATCGAGTTCCGTGATGATGTCATAGTTACATTGTGATGTCATCGAGTTCCGTGATGATGTCATAGAGAAACATTGTGAGGTCATCGAGTTCCGTGATGATGTCATAGAGATACATTGTGAGGTCACCGATTTCCGTGATGATGTCATAGTGTTACATTATGAGGTCATTGAGTTCCGTGATGATATCATTGAGTTCCGTGATGATGTCATAGAGATACATTGTGAGGTCATTGAGTTCCGTGATGATGTCATAGAGAAACATTGTGAGGTCATCGAGTTCCGTGATGATGTCATAGAGATACATTGTGAGGTCATCGAGTTCTGTGATGATGTCATAGTGTTACATTGTGATGTCATCCAGTTCCGTGATGCTGTCATAGAGATACATTGTGAGGTCATCGAGTTCCGTGATGATGTTATAGTGTTACATTGTGAGGTCATCGAGTTCCGTGATGATGTCATAGAGATACATTGTGAGGTCATCGAGTTCCGTGATGATGTCATAGAGATACATTGTGAGGTCACCGAGTTCCGTGATGATGTCATAGTGTTACATTGTGAGATCATCGAGTTCCGTGATGATGTCATCGAGTTCCGAGATGATGTCATAGAGATACATTGTGAGGTCATCGAGTTCCGTGATGATGTCATAGAGAAACATTGTGAGGTCATCGAGTTCTGTGATGATGTCATAGAGATACATTGTGAGGTCATCGAGTTCTGTGATGATGTCATCGTGTTAAATTGTGATGTCTTCCAGTTCCGTGATGTTGTCATAGAGATACATTGTGAGGTCATCAAGTTCCGTTATGATGTCATAGAGATACATTGTGAGGTCATCGAGTTCCGTGATGATGTCATAGAGATACATTGTGAGATCATCGAGTTCCGTGATAATGTCATAGAGATACATTGTGAGGTCATCGAGTTCCGTGATGATGTCATAGAGAAACATTGTGAGGTCATCGAGTTCCGTGATGATGTCATAGAGTTACATTGTGAGGTCATCGAGTTCTGTGATGATGTCATAGTGTTACATTGTGATGTCATCGAGATCCGTGATGATGTCATAGAGATACATTGTGAGGTCATCGAGTTCCGTGATGATGTCATAGTGTTACATTGTGATGTCATCGAGTTCTATGATGATGTCATAGAGATACATTGTGAGGTCATCGAGTTCCGTGATGATGTCATAGAGATACATTGTGAGGTCATCGAGTTCCGTGATGATGTCATAGAGATACCTTGTGAGGTCATCGAGTTCTGTGATGATGTCATAGTGTTACATTGTGAGGTCATCGAGTTCCGTGATGATGTCATAGAGATACATTGTGAGGTCACCGAGTTCCGTGATGATGTCATAGAGATACATTGTGAGGTCATTGAGTTCCGTGATGATGTCATAGAGATACCTTGTGAGGTCATCGAGTTCTGTGATGATGTCATAGTGTTACATTGTGATGTCATCGAGTTCCGTGATGATGTCATAGAGATACATTGTGAGGTCATCGAGTTCCGTGATGATGTTATAGTGTTACATTGTGAGGTCATCGAGTTCCGTGATGATGTCATAGAGATACATTGTGAGGTCATCGAGTTCCGTGATGATGTCATAGAGATACATTGTGAGGTCACCGAGTTCCGTGATGATGTCATAGTGTTACATTGTGAGATCATCGAGTTCCGTGATGATGTCATAGAGATACATTGTGAGGTCATCGAGTTCTGTGATGATGTCATAGAGATACATTGTGAGGTCACCGAGTTCCGTGATGATGTCATAGAGATACATTGTGAGGTCATCGAGTTCCGTGATGATGTCATAGAGATACCTTGTGAGGTCATTGAGTTCTGTGATGATGTCATAGTGTTACATTGTGATGTCATCGAGTTCCGCAATGATGTCATAGAGATACATTGTGAGGTCACCGAGTTCCATGACGATGTCGTCGAGTTCCGTGATGATGTCATAGAGATACATTGTGAGGTCATCGAGTTCCGTGATGATGTCATAGTGTGAAATTGTGAGGTCATCGAGTTCCGTGATGATGTCATCGAGTTCCGTGATGATGTCATCGAGTTCTGTGATGATGTCATAGAGATACATTGTGAGGTCATCAAGCTCCGTGGTTATGTCATAGACATATATTGTGAGGTCACCGAGTTCCGTGATGATGTCATCGAGTTCCGTGATGATGTCATAGAGATACATTGTGAAGTCATTGAGTTCCGTGATGATGTCATAGATATACATTGTGAGGTCATCGAGTTCCGTGATGATGTCATCGACTTCTGTGATGATGTCATAGATATACATTGTGAGGTCATCGAGTTCTGTGATGATGTCATAGAGATACATTGTGAGGTCACCGAGTTCCGTGATGATGTCATAGTGTTACATTGTGAGGTCATCGAGTTCCGTGATGATGTCATCGAGTTCCGTGATGATGTCATAAAGATACATTGTGAGGTCATCAAGTTCCGTGATGATGTCATAGAATTACATTGTGAGGTCATCGAGTTCCGTAATGGTGTCATAGTTACATTGTGATGTCATCGAGTTCCGTGATGATGTCATAGCGAAACATTGTGATGTCATCGAGTTCCGTGATGATGTCATCGAGTTCCGTGATGATGTCATAGAGATACATTGTGAGGTCATCAAGTTCCGTGATGTCATCGAGTTCCGTGATGATGTCATAGTTACATTGTGATGTCATCGAGTTCCGTGATGATGTCATACAGATACATTGTGAGGTCATCGAGTTCCGTGATGATGTCATAGAGATACATTGTGAGGTCATCAAGTTCCGTGATGATGTCATAGTGTTACATTGTGATGCCATCGAGTTCCGTGATGATGTCATAGAGATACATTGTGAGGTCATCGAGTTCCGTGATGATGTCATAGAGAAACATTGTGAGGTTATCGAGTTCCGTGATGATGTCTTAGAGATACATTGTGAGGTCATCGAGTTCCGTAATGATGTCATAGAGATACATTTTGAGGTCACCGAGTTCCGTGATGATGTCATAGTTACATTGTGATGTCATCGAGTTCCGTGATGATGACATAGAGATACATTGTGAGGTCATCGAGTTCCGTGATGATGTCATAGAGATACATTGTGACGTCATCGACTTCCGTGATGATGTCATAGAGAAACATTGTGAGGTCATCGAGTTCCGTGATGATGTCATCGAGTTCCGTGATGATGTCATAGAGATACATTGTGAAGTCATCGAGTTCCGTGATGATGTCATAGATATACATTGTGAGGTCATCGAGTTCTGTGATGATGTCATAGTTACATTGTGATGTCATCGAGTTCCGTGATGATGTCATAGAGATACATTGAGAGGTCATCAAGGTCCGTGATGATGTCATAGAGAAACATTGTGAGGTCATCGAGTTCCGTGATGATGTCATAGAGATACATTGTGAGGTCATCGAGTTCTGTGATGATGTCATAGTGTTACATTATGATGTCATCGAGTTCCGTGATGGTCATAGAGATACATTGTGAGGTCAAAGAGTTCCGTGATGATGTCATAGTGTTACATTGTGATGTCATCGAGTTCTGTGATGATGTCATAGAGATACATTGTGAGGTCATCGAGTTCCGTGATGATGTCATAGAGATACATTGTGATTTCATCGAGTTCCGTGATGATGTCATAGAGATACATTGTGAGGTCATCGAGTTCCGTGATGATGTCATAGAGATACATTGTGAGGTCACCGAGTTCCGTGATGATGTCATAGTGTTACATTGTGAGGTCATCGAGTTCCGTGATGATGTCATCGAGTTCCGTGATGATGTCATAGAGAAACATTGTGAGGTCATCGAGTTCTGTGATGACGTCATAGAGATAGATTGTGAGGTCATCGAGTTCTGTGATGATGTCATAGTGTTACATTATGATGTCATCGAGTTCCGTGATGGTCATAGAGATACATTGTGAGGTCAAAGAGTTCCGTGATGATGTCATAGTGTTACATTGTGATGTCATCGAGTTCTGTGATGATATCATAGAGATACATTGTGAGGTCATCGAGTTCCGTGATGATGTCATAGAGATACATTGTGATTTCATCGAGTTCCGTGATGATGTCATAGAGATACATTGTGAGGTCATCGAGTTCCGTGATGATGTCATAGAGATACATTGTGAGGTCACCGAGTTCCGTGATGATGTCATAGAGATACATTGTGAGGTCATCGAGTTCCGTGATGATGTCATAGAGATACCTTGTGAGGTCATCAAGTTCTGTGATGATGTCATAGTGTTACATTGTGATGTCATCGAGTTCCGTGATGATGTCATAGAGATACATTGTGAGGTCATCTAGTTCCGTGATGATGTCATAGTGTTACATTGTGAGGTCATCGATCTCCGTGATGATGTCATCGAGTTCCGCGATGATGTCATAGAGATACATCGTGAGGTCATCGAGTTCCGTGATGATGTCATAGAGATACATTGTGAGGTCACCGAGTTCCGTGGTGATGTCATAGTGTTACATTGTGAGGTCATCGAGTTCCGTGATGATGTCATCGAGTTCCGTGATGATGTCATAGAGATACATCGTGAGGTCATTGAGTTCCGTGATGATGTCATAGAGAAACATTGTGAGGTCATCGAGTTCCGTGATGATGTCATAGAGATACATTGTGAGGTCATCGAGTTCCGTGATGATGTCATAGAGATACATTGTGAGGTCATCGAGTTCCGTGATGATGTCATAGTGTTACATTGTGAGGTCATCGAGTTCCGTGATGATGTCATAGATATACATTGTGATGTCATCGAGTTCTGTGATGATGTCATAGTTACATTGTGATGTCATCGAGTTCCGTGATGATGTCATAGAGATACATTGAGAGGTCATCGAGGTCCGTGATGATGTCATAGAGAAACATTGTGAGGTCATCGAGTTCCGTGATGATGTCATAGAGATACATTGTGAGGTCATCGAGTTCCGTGGTGATGTCATAGAGATACATTGTGAGGTCATCGAGTTCCATGATGATGTCATAGAGATACATTGTGAGGTCATCGAGTTCCGTGATGATGTCATCGAGTTCCGTGATGATGTCATAGAGATACATTGTGCGGTCATCGAGTTCCGTGATGATGTCATAGAGATACATTGTGAGGTCATCGAGTTCCGTGATAATGTCATAGTGTTACATTGTGATGTCATCGAGTACCGTGATGATGTCATAGTTACATTGTGATGTCATCGAGTTCCGTGATGATGTCATAGAAATACATTGTGAGGTCATCGATTTCCGTGATGATATCATAGAGAAACATTGTGAGGTCATTGAGTTCCGTGATGATGCCATAGAGATACATTGTGACGTCATCGAGTTCCGTGATGATGTCATAGAGAAACATTGTGAGGTCATCGAGTTCCGTGATGATGTCATCGAGTTCCGTGATGATGTCATAGAGATACATTGTGAAGTCATTGAGTTCCGTGATGATGTCATAGATATACATTGTGAGTTCATCGAGTTCCGTGATGATGTCATAGAGATACATTGTGAGGTCACCGAGTTCCGTGATGATGTCATAGTGTTACATTGTGAGGTCATCGAGTTCCGTGATGATGTCATCGAGTTCCGTGATGATGTCATAAAGATACATTGTGAGGTCATCAAGTTCCGTGATGATGTCATAGAATTACATTGTGAGGTCATCGAGTTCCGTGATGGTGTCATAGTTACATTGTGATGTCATCGAGTTCCGTGATGATGTCATAGAGATACATTGTGAGGTCATCGAGTTCCGTGATGATGTCATAGAGATACATTGTGAGGTCGAGTTCCGTGATGATGTCATAGTGTTACATTGTGATGTCATCGAGTTCCGCAATGATGTCATAGAGATACATTGTGAGGTCATCGAGTTCCGCGATGATGTCATAGTGTTACATTGTGAGGTCATCGAGTTCCGTGATGATGTCATCGAGTTCCGTGATGATGTCATATAGATACATTGTGAGGTCATCGAGTTCCGTGATGATGTCATAGAGGTACATTGTGAGGTCACCGAGTTCCATGACGATGTCATCGAGTTCCGTGATGATGTCATAGAGATACATTGTGAGGTCATCGAGTTCTGTGATGATGTCATAGAGATACATTGTGAGGTCATATAGTTCCGTGATGTCATCGAGTTCCGTGATGATGTCATAGTTACATTGTGATGTCATCGAGTTCCGTGATGATGTCATAGAGAAACATTGTGAGGTCATCAAGTTCCGTGATGATGTCATAGTGTTACATTGTGAGGTCATGGAGTTCCGTGATGATGTCATCGAGTTCCGTGATGATGTCATAGGGATACATTGTGAGGGCATCAAGTTCCGTGATGTCATCGAGTTCCGTGATGATGTCATAGTTACATTGTGATGTCATCGAGTTCCGTGATGATGTCATACAGATACATTGTGAGGTCATAGAGTTCCGTGATGATGTCATCGAGTTCCGTGATGATGTCATAGAGATACATTGTGAGGTCATCGAGTTCCGTGATGATGTCATAGAGAAACATTGTGAGGTTATCGAGTTCCGTGATGATGTCTTAGAGATACATTGTGAGGTCATCGAGTTCCGTGATGATGTCATAGAGATACATTGTGATGTCATCGAGTTCCGTGATGATGTCATAGAGATACATTGTGAGGTCATCGAGTTCCGTGATAATGTCATAGTGTTACATTGTGATGTCATCGAGTACCGTGATGATGTCATAGTTACATTGTGATGTCATCGAGTTCCGTGATGATGTCATAGAAATACATTGTGAGGTCATCGATTTCCGTGATGATATCATAGCGAAACATTGTGAGGTCATTGAGTTCCGTGATGATGCCATAGAGATACATTGTGACGTCATCGAGTTCCGTGATGATGTCATAGAGAAACATTGTGAGGTCATCGAGTTCCGTGATGATGTCATCGAGTTCTGTGATGATGTCATAGAGATACATTGTGAAGTCATTGAGTTCCGTGATGATGTCATAGATATACATTGTGAGGTCATCGAGTTCCATGATGATGTCATAGAGATACATTGTGAGGTCACCGAGTTCCGTGATGATGTCATAGTGTTACATTGTGAGGTCATCGAGTTCCGTGATGATGTCATCGAGTTCCGTGATGATGTCATAAAGATACATTGTGAGGTCATCAAGTTCCGTGATGATGTCATAGAATTACATTGTGAGGTCATCGAGTTCCGTGATGGTGTCATAGTTACATTGTGATGTCATCGAGTTCCGTGATGATGTCATAGAGATACATTGTGAGGTCATCGAGTTCCGTGATGATGTCATAGAGATACATTGTGAGGTCGAGTTCCGTGATGATGTCATAGTGTTACATTGTGATGTCATCGAGTTCCGCAATGATGTCATAGAGATACATTGTGAGGTCATCGAGTTCCGCGATGATGTCATAGTGTTACATTGTGAGGTCATCGAGTTCCGTGATGATGTCATCGAGTTCCGTGATGATGTCATATAGATACATTGTGTGGTCATCGAGTTCCGTGATGATGTCATAGAGGTACATTGTGAGGTCACCGAGTTCCATGACGATGTCATCGAGTTCCGTGATGATGTCATAGAGATACATTGTGAGGTCATCGAGTTCTGTGATGATGTCATAGAGATACATTGTGAGGTCATATAGTTCCGTGATGTCATCGAGTTCCGTGATGATGTCATAGTTACATTGTGATGTCATCGAGTTCCGTGATGATGTCATAGAGAAACATTGTGAGGTCATCAAGTTCCGTGATGATGTCATAGTGTTACATTGTGAGGTCATGGAGTTCCGTGATGATGTCATCGAGTTCCGTGATGATGTCATAGGGATACATTGTGAGGGCATCAAGTTCCGTGATGTCATCGAGTTCCGTGATGATGTCATAGTTACATTGTGATGTCATCGAGTTCCGTGATGATGTCATACAGATACATTGTGAGGTCATAGAGTTCCGTGATGATGTCATCGAGTTCCGTGATGATGTCATAGAGATACATTGTGAGGTCATCGAGTTCCGTGATGATGTCATAGAGAAACATTGTGAGGTTATCGAGTTCCGTGATGATGTCTTAGAGATACATTGTGAGGTCATCGAGTTCCGTGATGATGTCATAGAGATACATTGTGATGTCATCGAGTTCCGTGATGATGTCATAGAGATACATTGTGAGGTCGAGTTCCGTGATGATGTCATAGTGTTACATTGTGATGTCATCGAGTTCCGCGATGATGTCATAGAGATACATTGTGAGGTCACCGAGTTCCCTGATGATGTCATAGTGTTACATTGTGAGGTCATCGAGTTCCGTGATGATGTCATCGAGTTCCGTGATGATGTCATATAGATACATTGTGAGGTCATCGAGTTCCGTGATGATGTCATAGAGGTACATTGTGAGATCACCGAGTTCCATGACGATGTCGTCGAGTTCCGTGATGATGTCATAGAGATACATTGTGAGGTCATCGAGTTCCGTGATGATGTCATAGAGATACATTGTGAGGTCATATAGTTCCGTGATGTCATCGAGTTCCGTGATGATGTCATAGTTACATTGTGATGTCATCGAGTTCCGTGATGATGTCATAGAGAAACATTGTGAGGTCATCAAGTTCCGTGATGATGTCATAGAGTTCCGTGATGATGTCATCGAGTTCTGTGATGATGTCATCGAGTTCCGTGATGATGTCATAGGGATACATTGTGAGGTCATCAAGTTCTGTGATGTCATCGAGTTCCGTGATGATGTCATAGTTACATTGTGATGTCATCGAGTTCCGTGATGATGTCATACAGATACATTGTGAGGTCATCGAGTTCCGTGATGATGTCATCGAGTTCCGTGATGATGTCATAGAGATACATTGTGAGGTCATCGAGTTCCGTGATGATGTCATAGAGAAACATTGTGAGGTTATCGAGTTCCGAGATGATGTCTTATAGATACATTGTGAGGTCATCGAGTTCCGTGATGATGTCATAGAGATACATTGTGATGTCATCGAGTTCCGTGATGATGTCATAGAGATACATTGTGAGGTCGAGTTCCGTGATGATGTCATAGTGTTACATTGTGATGTCATCGAGTTCCGCGATGATGTCATAGAGATACATTGTGAGGTCACCGAGTTCCCTGATGATGTCATAGTGTTACATTGTGAGGTCATCGAGTTCCGTGATGATGTCATCGAGTTCCGTGATGATGTCATATAGATACATTGTGAGGTCATCGAGTTCCGTGATGATGTCATAGAGGTACATTGTGAGATCACCGAGTTCCATGACGATGTCGTCGAGTTCCGTGATGATGTCATAGAGATACATTGTGAGGTCATCGAGTTCCGTGATGATGTCATAGAGATACATTGTGAGGTCATATAGTTCCGTGATGTCATCGAGTTCCGTGATGATGTCATAGAGATACATTGTGAGGTCATCGAGTTCCGTGATGATGTCATAGAGATACATTGTGAGGTCATCGAGTTCCGTGATGATGTCATAGTGTTACATTGTGAGGTCATCAAGCTCCGTGATGATGTCATCGAGTTCCGTGATGATGTCATAGAGATACATTGTGAGGTCATCGAGTTCTGTGATGATGTCATAGAGATACATTGTGAGGTCACCGAGTTCCGTGGTGATGTCATAGTGTTACATTGTGAGGTCACCGAGTTCCGTGGTGATGTCATAGTGTTAAATTGTGAGGTCATCGAGTTCCGTGACGATGTCATCGAGTTCCGTGATAATGTCATAGAGATACATTGTGAGGTCATCGAGTTCCGTGATGATGTCATAGAGAAACATTGTGAGGTCATCGAGTTCCGTGATGTCATAGAGATACATTGTGAGGTCATCGAGTTCCGTGATGATGTCATAGAGATACATTGTGAGGTCATCGAGTTCTGTGATGATGTCATAGAGATACATTGTGAGGTCACCGAGTTCCGTGGTGATGTCATAGTGTTACATTGTGAGGTCATCGAGTTCCGTGATGATGTCATCGAGTTCCGTGATGATGTCATAGAGAAACATTGTGAGGTCATCGAGTTCCGTGATGATGTCATAGAGATACATTGTGAGGTCATCGAGTTCTGTGATGATGTCATAGTGTTACATTATGATGTCATCGAGTTCCGTGATGGTCATAGAGATACATTGTGAGGTCAAAGAGTTCCGTGATGATGTCATAGTGTTACATTGTGATGTCATCGAGTTCTGTGATGATGTCATAGAGATACATTGTGAGGTCATCGAGTTCCGTGATGATGTCATAGAGATACATTGTGATTTCATCGAGTTCCGTGATGATGTCATAGAGATACATTGTGAGGTCATCGAGTTCCGTGATGATGTCATAGAGATACATTGTGAGGTCACCGAGTTCCGTGATGATGTCATAGTGTTACATTGTGAGGTCATCGAGTTCCGTGATGATGTCATCGAGTTCCGTGATGATGTCATAGAGAAACATTGTGAGGTCATCGAGTTCTGTGATGATGTCATAGAGATACATTGTGAGGTCATCGAGTTCTGTGATGATGTCATAGTGTTACATTATGAGGTCATTGAGTTCCGTGATGATGTCATCGAGTTCCGTGATGATGTCATAGAGATACATTGTGAGGTCATCGAGTTCCGTGATGATGTCATAGAGATACATTGTGATTTCATCGAGTTCCGTGATGATGTCATAGAGATACATTGTGAGGTCATCGAGTTCCGTAATGATGTCATAGAGAAACATTGTGAGGTCATCGAGTTCCGTGATGATGTCATAGAGATACATTGTGAGGTCACCGAGTTCCGTGATGTCATCGAGTTACGTGATGATGTCATAGTTACATTGTGATGTCATCGAGTTCCGTGATGATGTCATAGAGAAACATTGTGAGGTCATCGAGTTCCGTGATGATGTCATAGAGATACATTGTGAGGTCACCGATTTCCGTGATGATGTCATAGTGTTACATTATGAGGTCATTGAGTTCCGTGATGATGTCATCGAGTTCCGTGATGATGTCATAGAGATACATTGTGAGGTCATCGAGTTCCGTGATGATGTCATAGAGAAACATTGTGAGGTCATCGAGTTCCGTGATGATGTCATAGAGATACATTGTGAGGTCATCGAGTTCTGTGATGATGTCATAGTGTTACATTGTGATGTCATCCAGTTCCGTGATGATGTCATAGAGATACATTGTGAGGTCATCGAGTTCCGTGATGATGTTATAGTGTTACATTGTGAGGTCATCGAGTTCCGTGATGATGTCATCGAGTTCCGAGATGATGTCATAGAGATACATTGTGAGGTCATCGAGTTCCGTGATGATGTCATAGAGAAACATTGTGAGGTCATCGAGTTCCGTGATGATGTCATAGAGATACATTGTGAGGTCACCGATTTCCGTGATGATGTCATAGTGTTACATTATGAGGTCATTGAGTTCCGTGATGATATCATTGAGTTCCGTGATGATGTCATAGAGATACATTGTGAGGTCATTGAGTTCCGTGATGATGTCATAGAGAAACATTGTGAGGTCATCGAGTTCCGTGATGATGTCATAGAGATACATTGTGAGGTCATCGAGTTCTGTGATGATGTCATAGTGTTACATTGTGATGTCATCCAGTTCCGTGATGCTGTCATAGAGATACATTGTGAGGTCATCGAGTTCCGTGATGATGTTATAGTGTTACATTGTGAGGTCATCGAGTTCCGTGATGATGTCATAGAGATACATTGTGAGGTCATCGAGTTCCGTGATGATGTCATAGAGATACATTGTGAGGTCACCGAGTTCCGTAATGATGTCATAGTGTTACATTGTGAGATCATCGAGTTCCGTGATGATGTCATCGAGTTCCGAGATGATGTCATAGAGATACATTGTGAGGTCATCGAGTTCCGTGATGATGTCATAGAGAAACATTGTGAGGTCATCGAGTTCTGTGATGATGTCATAGAGATACATTGTGAGGTCATCGAGTTCTGTGATGATGTCATCGTGTTAAATTGTGATGTCTTCCAGTTCCGTGATGTTGTCATAGAGATACATTGTGAGGTCATCGAGTTCCGTTATGATGTCATAGAGATACATTGTGAGGTCATCGAGTTCCGTGATGATGTCATAGAGATACATTGTGAGATCATCGAGTTCCGTGATAATGTCATAGAGATACATTGTGAGGTCATCGAGTTCCGTGATGATGTCATAGAGAAACATTGTGAGGTCATCGAGTTCCGTGATGATGTCATAGAGTTACATTGTGAGGTCATCGAGTTCTGTGATGATGTCATAGTGTTACATTGTGATGTCATCGAGATCCGTGATGATGTCATAGAGATACATTGTGAGGTCATCGAGTTCCGTGATGATGTCATAGAGATACATTGTGATGTCATCGAGTTCTATGATGATGTCATAGAGATACATTGTGAGGTCATCGAGTTCCGTGATGATGTCATAGAGATACATTGTGAGGTCATCGAGTTCCATGATGATGTCATAGAGATACCTTGTGAGGTCATCGAGTTCTGTGATGATGTCATAGTGTTACATTGTGATGTCATCGAGTTCCGTGATGATGTCATAGAGATACATTGTGAGGTCACCGAGTTCCGTGATGATGTCATAGAGATACATTGTGAGGTCATTGAGTTCCGTGATGATGTCATAGAGATACCTTGTGAGGTCATCGAGTTCTGTGATGATGTCATAGTGTTACATTGTGATGTCATCGAGTTCCGTGATGATGTCATAGAGATACATTGTGAGGTCATCGAGTTCCGTGATGATGTTATAGTGTTACATTGTGAGGTCATCGAGTTCCGTGATGATGTCATAGAGATACATTGTGAGGTCATCGAGTTCCGTGATGATGTCATAGAGATACATTGTGAGGTCACCGAGTTCCGTGATGATGTCATAGTGTTACATTGTGAGATCATCGAGTTCCGTGATGATGTCATAGAGATACATTGTGAGGTCATCGAGTTCCGTGATGATGTCATAGAGATACATTGTGAGGTCACCGAGTTCCGTGATGATGTCATAGAGATACATTGTGAGGTCATCGAGTTCCGTGATGATGTCATAGAGATACCTTGTGAGGTCATTGAGTTCTGTGATGATGTCATAGTGTTACATTGTGATGTCATCGAGTTCCGCAATGATGTCATAGAGATACATTGTGAGGTCACCGAGTTCCATGACGATGTCGTCGAGTTCCGTGATGATGTCATAGAGATACATTGTGAGGTCATCGAGTTCCGTGATGATGTCATAGTGTGAAATTGTGAGGTCATCGAGTTCCGTGATGATGTCATCGAGTTCCGTGATGATGTCATCGAGTTCTGTGATGATGTCATAGAGATACATTGTGAGGTCATCAAGCTCCGTGGTTATGTCATAGACATATATTGTGAGGTCACCGAGTTCCGTGATGATGTCATCGAGTTCCGTGATGATGTCATAGAGATACATTGTGAAGTCATTGAGTTCCGTGATGATGTCATAGATATACATTGTGAGGTCATCGAGTTCCGTGATGATGTCATCGACTTCTGTGATGATGTCATAGATATACATTGTGAGGTCATCGAGTTCTGTGATGATGTCATAGAGATACATTGTGAGGTCACCGAGTTCCGTGATGATGTCATAGTGTTACATTGTGAGGTCATCGAGTTCCGTGATGATGTCATCGAGTTCCGTGATGATGTCATAAAGATACATTGTGAGGTCATCAAGTTCCGTGATGATGTCATAGAATTACATTGTGAGGTCATCGAGTTCCGTAATGGTGTCATAGTTACATTGTGATGTCATCGAGTTCCGTGATGATGTCATAGCGAAACATTGTGATGTCATCGAGTTCCGTGATGATGTCATCGAGTTCCGTGATGATGTCATAGAGATACATTGTGAGGTCATCAAGTTCCGTGATGTCATCGAGTTCCGTGATGATGTCATAGTTACATTGTGATGTCATCGAGTTCCGTGATGATGTCATACAGATACATTGTGAGGTCATCGAGTTCCGTGATGATGTCATAGAGATACATTGTGAGGTCATCAAGTTCCGTGATGATGTCATAGTGTTACATTGTGATGCCATCGAGTTCCGTGATGATGTCATAGAGATACATTGTGAGGTCATCGAGTTCCGTGATGATGTCATAGAGAAACATTGTGAGGTTATCGAGTTCCGTGATGATGTCTTAGAGATACATTGTGAGGTCATCGAGTTCCGTAATGATGTCATAGAGATACATTTTGAGGTCACCGAGTTCCGTGATGATGTCATAGTTACATTGTGATGTCATCGAGTTCCGTGATGATGACATAGAGATACATTGTGAGGTCATCGAGTTCCGTGATGATGTCATAGAGATACATTGTGACGTCATCGAGTTCCGTGATGATGTCATAGAGAAACATTGTGAGGTCATCGAGTTCCGTGATGATGTCATCGAGTTCCGTGATGATGTCATAGAGATACATTGTGAAGTCATCGAGTTCCGTGATGATGTCATAGATATACATTGTGAGGTCATCGAGTTCTGTGATGATGTCATAGTTACATTGTGATGTCATCGAGTTCCGTGATGATGTCATAGAGATACATTGAGAGGTCATCGAGGTCCGTGATGATGTCAAAGAGAAACATTGTGAGGTCATCGAGTTCCGTGATGATGTCATAGAGATACATTGTGAGGTCATCGAGTTCTGTGATGATGTCATAGTGTTACATTATGATGTCATCGAGTTCCGTGATGGTCATAGAGATACATTGTGAGGTCAAAGAGTTCCGTGATGATGTCATAGTGTTACATTGTGATGTCATCGAGTTCTGTGATGATGTCATAGAGATACATTGTGAGGTCATCGAGTTCCGTGATGATGTCATAGAGATACATTGTGATTTCATCGAGTTCCGTGATGATGTCATAGAGATACATTGTGAGGTCATCGAGTTCCGTGATGATGTCATAGAGATACATTGTGAGGTCACCGAGTTCCGTGATGATGTCATAGTGTTACATTGTGAGGTCATCGAGTTCCGTGATGATGTCATCGAGTTCCGTGATGATGTCATAGAGAAACATTGTGAGGTCATCGAGTTCTGTGATGACGTCATAGAGATACATTGTGAGGTCATCGAGTTCTGTGATGATGTCATAGTGTTACATTATGATGTCATCGAGTTCCGTGATGGTCATAGAGATACATTGTGAGGTCAAAGAGTTCCGTGATGATGTCATAGTGTTACATTGTGATGTCATCAAGTTCTGTGATGATATCATAGAGATACATTGTGAGGTCATCGAGTTCCGTGATGATGTCATAGAGATACATTGTGATTTCATCGAGTTTCGTGATGATGTCATAGAGATACATTGTGAGGTCATCGAGTTCCGTGATGATGTCATAGAGATACATTGTGAGGTCACCGAGTTCCGTGATGATGTCATAGAGATACATTGTGAGGTCATCGAGTTCCGTGATGATGTCATAGAGATACCTTGTGAGGTCATCAAGTTCTGTGATGATGTCATAGTGTTACATTGTGATGTCATCGAGTTCCGTGATGATGTCATAGAGATACATTGTGAGGTCATCTAGTTCCGTGATGATGTCATAGTGTTACATTGTGAGGTCATCGATCTCCGTGATGATGTCATCGAGTTCCGCGATGATGTCATAGAGATACATTGTGAGGTCATCGAGTTCCGTGATGATGTCATAGAGATACATTGTGAGGTCACCGAGTTCCGTGGTGATGTCATAGTGTTACATTGTGAGGTCATCGAGTTCCGTGATGATGTCATCGAGTTCCGTGATGATGTCATAGAGATACATCGTGAGGTCATTGAGTTCCGTGATGATGTCATAGAGAAACATTGTGAGGTCATCGAGTTCCGTGATGATGTCATAGAGATACATTGTGAGGTCATCGAGTTCCGTGATGATGTCATAGAGATACATTGTGAGGTCATCGAGTTCCGTGATGATGTCATAGTGTTACATTGTGAGGTCATCGAGTTCCGTGATGATGTCATAGATATACATTGTGATGTCATCGAGTTCTGTGATGATGTCATAGTTACATTGTGATGTCATCGAGTTCCGTGATGATGTCATAGAGATACATTGAGAGGTCATCGAGGTCCGTGATGATGTCATAGAGAAACATTGTGAGGTCATCGAGTTCCGTGATGATGTCATAGAGATACATTGTGAGGTCATCGAGTTCCGTGGTGATGTCATAGAGATACATTGTGAGGTCATCGAGTTCCATGATGATGTCATAGAGATACATTGTGAGGTCATCGAGTTCCGTGATGATGTCATCGAGTTCCGTGATGATGTCATAGAGATACATTGTGCGGTCATCGAGTTCCGTGATGATGTCATAGAGATACATTGTGAGGTCATCGAGTTCCGTGATAATGTCATAGTGTTACATTGTGATGTCATCGAGTACCGTGATGATGTCATAGTTACATTGTGATGTCATCGAGTTCCGTGATGATGTCATAGAAATACATTGTGAGGTCATCGATTTCCGTGATGATATCATAGAGAAACATTGTGAGGTCATTGAGTTCCGTGATGATGCCATAGAGATACATTGTGACGTCATCGAGTTCCGTGATGATGTCATAGAGAAACATTGTGAGGTCATCGAGTTCCGTGATGATGTCATCGAGTTCCGTGATGATGTCATAGAGAAACATTGTGAAGTCATTGAGTTCCGTGATGATGTCATAGATATACATTGTGAGGTCATCGAGTTCCGTGATGATGTCATAGAGATACATTGTGAGGTCACCGAGTTCCGTGATGATGTCATAGTGTTACATTGTGAGGTCATCGAGTTCCGTGATGATGTCATCGAGTTCCGTGATGATGTCATAAAGATACATTGTGAGGTCATCAAGTTCCGTGATGATGTCATAGAATTACATTGTGAGGTCATCGAGTTCCGTGATGGTGTCATAGTTACATTGTGATGTCATCGAGTTCCGTGATGATGTCATAGAGATACATTGTGAGGTCATCGAGTTCCGTGATGATGTCATAGAGATACATTGTGAGGTCGAGTTCCGTGATGATGTCATAGTGTTACATTGTGATGTCATCGAGTTCCGCAATGATGTCATAGAGATACATTGTGAGGTCATCGAGTTCCGCGATGATGTCATAGTGTTACATTGTGAGGTCATCGAGTTCTGTGATGATGTCATCGAGTCCCGTGATGATGTCATATAGATACATTGTGAGGTCATCGAGTTCCGTGATGATGTCATAGAGGTACATTGTGAGGTCACCGAGTTCCATGACGATGTCATCGAGTTCCGTGATGATGTCATAGAGATACATTGTGAGGTCATCGAGTTCTTTGATGATGTCATAGAGATACATTGTGAGGTCATATAGTTCCGTGATGTCATCGAGTTCCGTGATGATGTCATAGTTACATTGTGATGTCATCGAGTTCCGTGATGATGTCATACAGATACATTGTGAGGTCATAGAGTTCCGTGATGATGTCATCGAGTTCCGTGATGATGTCATAGAGATACATTGTGAGGTCATCGAGTTCCGTGATGATGTCATAGAGAAACATTGTGAGGTTATCGAGTTCCGTGATGATGTCTTAGAGATACATTGTGAGGTCATCGAGTTCCGTGATGATGTCATAGAGATACATTGTGATGTCATCGAGTTCCGTGATGATGTCATAGAGATACATTGTGAGGTCGAGTTCCGTGATGATGTCATAGTGTTACATTGTGATGTCATCGAGTTCTGTGATGATGTCATAGAGATACATTGTGAGGTCACCGAGTTCCCTGATGATGTCATAGTGTTACATTGTGAGGTCATCGAGTTCCGTGATGATGTCATCGAGTTCCGTGATGATGTCATATAGATACATTGTGAGGTCATCGAGTTCCGTGATGATGTCATAGAGGTACATTGTGAGATCACCGAGTTCCATGACGATGTCGTCGAGTTCCGTGATGATGTCATAGAGATACATTGTGAGGTCATCGAGTTCCGTGATGATGTCATAGAGATACATTGTGAGGTCATATAGTTCCGTGATGTCATCGAGTTCCGTGATTATGTCATAGTTACATTGTGATGTCATCGAGTTCCGTGATGATGTCATAGAGAAACATTGTGAGGTCATCAAGTTCCGTGATGATGTCATAGAGTTCCGTGATGATGTCATCGAGTTCCGTGATGATGTCATCGAGTTCCGTGATGATGTCATAGGGATACATTGTGAGGTCATCAAGTTCTGTGATGTCATCGAGTTCCGTGATGATGTCATAGTTACATTGTGATGTCATCGAGTTCCGTGATGATGTCATACAGATACATTGTGAGGTCATCGAGTTCCGTGATGATGTCATCGAGTTCCGTGATGATGTCATAGAGATACATTGTGAGGTCATCGAGTTCCGTGATGATGTCATAGAGAAACATTGTGAGGTTATCGAGTTCCGAGATGATGTCTTATAGATACATTGTGAGGTCATCGAGTTCCGTGATGATGTCATAGAGATACATTGTGATGTCATCGAGTTCCGTGATGATGTCATAGAGATACATTGTGAGGTCGAGTTCCGTGATGATGTCATAGTGTTACATTGTGATGTCATCGAGTTCCGCGATGATGTCATAGAGATACATTGTGAGGTCACCGAGTTCCCTGATGATGTCATAGTGTTACATTGTGAGGTCATCGAGTTCCGTGATGATGTCATCGAGTTCCGTGATGATGTCATATAGATACATTGTGAGGTCATCGAGTTCCGTGATGATGTCATAGAGATACCTTGTGAGGTCATCGAGTTCTGTGATGATGTCATAGTGTTACATTGTGATGTCATCGAGTTCCGTGATGATGTCATAGAGATACATTGTGAGGTCACCGAGTTCCGTGATGATGTCATAGAGATACATTGTGAGGTCATTGAGTTCCGTGATGATGTCATAGAGATACCTTGTGAGGTCATCGAGTTCTGTGATGATGTCATAGTGTTACATTGTGATGTCATCGAGTTCCGTGATGATGTCATAGAGATACATTGTGAGGTCATCGAGTTCCGTGATGATGTTATAGTGTTACATTGTGAGGTCATCGAGTTCCGTGATGATGTCATAGAGATACATTGTGAGGTCATCGAGTTCCGTGATGATGTCATAGAGATACATTGTGAGGTCACCGAGTTCCGTGATGATGTCATAGTGTTACATTGTGAGATCATCGAGTTCCGTGATGATGTCATAGAGATACATTGTGAGGTCATCGAGTTCCGTGATGATGTCATAGAGATACATTGTGAGGTCACCGAGTTCCGTGATGATGTCATAGAGATACATTGTGAGGTCATCGAGTTCCGTGATGATGTCATAGAGATACCTTGTGAGGTCATTGAGTTCTGTGATGATGTCATAGTGTTACATTGTGATGTCATCGAGTTCCGCAATGATGTCATAGAGATACATTGTGAGGTCACCGAGTTCCATGACGATGTCGTCGAGTTCCGTGATGATGTCATAGAGATACATTGTGAGGTCATCGAGTTCCGTGATGATGTCATAGAGATACATTGTGAGGTCACCGAGTTCCGTGATGATGTCATAGTGTGAAATTGTGAGGTCATCGAGTTCCGTGATGATGTCATCGAGTTCCGTGATGATGTCATAGAGAAACATTGTGAGGTCATCGAGTTCTGTGATGACGTCATAGAGATACATTGTGAGGTCATCGAGTTCTGTGATGATGTCATAGTGTTACATTATGATGTCATCGAGTTCCGTGATGGTCATAGAGATACATTGTGAGGTCAAAGAGTTCCGTGATGATGTCATAGTGTTACATTGTGATGTCATCGAGTTCTGTGATGATATCATAGAGATACATTGTGAGGTCATCGAGTTCCGTGATGATGTCATAGAGATACATTGTGATTTCATCGAGTTTCGTGATGATGTCATAGAGATACATTGTGAGGTCATCGAGTTCCGTGATGATGTCATAGAGATACATTGTGAGGTCACCGAGTTCCGTGATGATGTCATAGAGATACATTGTGAGGTCATCGAGTTCCGTGATGATGTCATAGAGATACCTTGTGAGGTCATCAAGTTCTGTGATGATGTCATAGTGTTACATTGTGATGTCATCGAGTTCCGTGATGATGTCATAGAGATACATTGTGAGGTCATCTAGTTCCGTGATGATGTCATAGTGTTACATTGTGAGGTCATCGATCTCCGTGATGATGTCATCGAGTTCCGCGATGATGTCATAGAGATACATTGTGAGGTCATCGAGTTCCGTGATGATGTCATAGAGATACATTGTGAGGTCACCGAGTTCCGTGGTGATGTCATAGTGTTACATTGTGAGGTCATCGAGTTCCGTGATGATGTCATCGAGTTCCGTGATGATGTCATAGAGATACATCGTGAGGTCATTGAGTTCCGTGATGATGTCATAGAGAAACATTGTGAGGTCATCGAGTTCCGTGATGATGTCATAGAGATACATTGTGAGGTCATCCAGTTCCGTGATGATGTCATAGAGATACATTGTGAGGTCATCGAGTTCCGTGATGATGTCATAGTGTTACATTGTGAGGTCATCGAGTTCCGTGATGATGTCATAGATATACATTGTGATGTCATCGAGTTCTGTGATGATGTCATAGTTACATTGTGATGTCATCGAGTTCCGTGATGATGTCATAGAGATACATTGAGAGGTCATCGAGGTCCGTGATGATGTCATAGAGAAACATTGTGAGGTCATTGAGTTCCGTGATGATGTCATAGAGATACATTGTGAGGTCATCGAGTTCTGTGGTGATGTCATAGAGATACATTGTGAGGTCATCGAGTTCCATGATGATGTCATAGAGATACATTGTGAGGTCATCGAGTTCCGTGATGATGTCATCGAGTTCCGTGATGATGTCATAGAGATACATTGTGCGGTCATCGAGTTCCGTGATGATGTCATAGAGATACATTGTGAGGTCATCGAGTTCCGTGATAATGTCATAGTGTTACATTGTGATGTCATCGAGTACCGTGATGATGTCATAGTTACATTGTGATGTCATCGAGTTCCGTGATGATGTCATAGAAATACATTGTGAGGTCATCGATTTCCGTGATGATATCATAGAGAAACATTGTGAGGTCATTGAGTTCCGTGATGATGCCATAGAGATACATTGTGACGTCATCGAGTTCCGTGATGATGTCATAGAGAAACATTGTGAGGTCATCGAGTTCCGTGATGATGTCATCGAGTTCCGTGATGATGTCATAGAGATACATTGTGAAGTCATTGAGTTCCGTGATGATGTCATAGATATACATTGTGAGGTCATCGAGTTCCGTGATGATGTCATAGAGATACATTGTGAGGTCACCGAGTTCCGTGATGATGTCATAGTGTTACATTGTGAGGTCATCGAGTTCCGTGATGATGTCATCGAGTTCCGTGATGATGTCATAAAGATACATTGTGAGGTCATCAAGTTCCGTGATGATGTCATAGAATTACATTGTGAGGTCATCGAGTTCCGTGATGGTGTCATAGTTACATTGTGATGTCATCGAGTTCCGTGATGATGTCATAGAGATACATTGTGAGGTCATCGAGTTCCGTGATGATGTCATAGAGATACATTGTGAGGTCGAGTTCCGTGATGATGTCATAGTGTTACATTGTGATGTCATCGAGTTCCGCAATGATGTCATAGAGATACATTGTGAGGTCATCGAGTTCCGCGATGATGTCATAGTGTTACATTGTGAGGTCATCGAGTTCCGTGATGATGTCATCGAGTTCCGTGATGATGTCATATAGATACATTGTGAGGTCATCGAGTTCCGTGATGATGTCATAGAGGTACATTGTGAGGTCACCGAGTTCCATGACGATGTCATCGAGTTCCGTGATGATGTCATAGAGATACATTGTGAGGTCATCGAGTTCTTTGATGATGTCATAGAGATACATTGTGAGGTCATATAGTTCCGTGATGTCATCGAGTTCCGTGATGATGTCATAGTTACATTGTGATGTCATCGAGTTCCGTGATGATGTCATAGAGAAACATTGTGAGGTCATCAAGTTCCGTGATGATGTCATAGTGTTACATTGTGAGGTCATGGAGTTCCGTGATGATGTCATCGAGTTCCGTGATGATGTCATAGGGATACATTGTGAGGGCATCAAGTTCCGTGATGTCATCGAGTTCCGTGATGATGTCATAGTTACATTGTGATGTCATCGAGTTCCGTGATGATGTCATACAGATACATTGTGAGGTCATAGAGTTCCGTGATGATGTCATCGAGTTCCGTGATGATGTCATAGAGATACATTGTGAGGTCATCGAGTTCCGTGATGATGTCATAGAGAAACATTGTGAGGTTATCGAGTTCCGTGATGATGTCTTAGAGATACATTGTGAGGTCATCGAGTTCCGTGATGATGTCATAGAGATACATTGTGATGTCATCGAGTTCCGTGATGATGTCATAGAGATACATTGTGAGGTCGAGTTCCGTGATGATGTCATAGTGTTACATTGTGATGTCATCGAGTTCTGTGATGATGTCATAGAGATACATTGTGAGGTCACCGAGTTCCCTGATGATGTCATAGTGTTACATTGTGAGGTCATCGAGTTCCGTGATGATGTCATCGAGTTCCGTGATGATGTCATATAGATACATTGTGAGGTCATCGAGTTCCGTGATGATGTCATAGAGGTACATTGTGAGATCACCGAGTTCCATGACGATGTCGTCGAGTTCCGTGATGATGTCATAGAGATACATTGTGAGGTCATCGAGTTCCGTGATGATGTCATAGAGATACATTGTGAGGTCATATAGTTCCGTGATGTCATCGAGTTCCGTGATTATGTCATAGTTACATTGTGATGTCATCGAGTTCCGTGATGATGTCATAGAGAAACATTGTGAGGTCATCAAGTTCCGTGATGATGTAATAGAGTTCCGTGATGATGTCATCGAGTTCCGTGATGATGTCATCGAGTTCCGTGATGATGTCATAGGGATATATTGTGAGGTCATCAAGTTCTGTGATGTCATCGAGTTCCGTGATGATGTCATAGTTACATTGTGATGTCATCGAGTTCCGTGATGATGTCATACAGATACATTGTGAGGTCATCGAGTTCCGTGATGATGTCATCGAGTTCCGTGATGATGTCATAGAGATACATTGTGAGGTCATCGAGTTCCGTGATGATGTCATAGAGAAACATTGTGAGGTTATCGAGTTCCGAGATGATGTCTTATAGATACATTGTGAGGTCATCGAGTTCCGTGATGATGTCATAGAGATACATTGTGATGTCATCGAGTTCCGTGATGATGTCATAGAGATACATTGTGAGGTCGAGTTCCGTGATGATGTCATAGTGTTACATTGTGATGTCATCGAGTTCCGCGATGATGTCATAGAGATACATTGTGAGGTCACCGAGTTCCCTGATGATGTCATAGTGTTACATTGTGAGGTCATCGAGTTCCGTGATGATGTCATCGAGTTCCGTGATGATGTCATATAGATACATTGTGAGGTCATCGAGTTCCGTGATGATGTCATAGAGATACCTTGTGAGGTCATCGAGTTCTGTGATGATGTCATAGTGTTACATTGTGATGTCATCGAGTTCCGTGATGATGTCATAGAGATACATTGTGAGGTCACCGAGTTCCGTGATGATGTCATAGAGATACATTGTGAGGTCATTGAGTTCCGTGATGATGTCATAGAGATACCTTGTGAGGTCATCGAGTTCTGTGATGATGTCATAGTGTTACATTGTGATGTCATCGAGTTCCGTGATGATGTCATAGAGATACATTGTGAGGTCATCGAGTTCCGTGATGATGTTATAGTGTTACATTGTGAGGTCATCGAGTTCCGTGATGATGTCATAGAGATACATTGTGAGGTCATCGAGTTCCGTGATGATGTCATAGAGATACATTGTGAGGTCACCGAGTTCCGTGATGATGTCATAGTGTTACATTGTGAGATCATCGAGTTCCGTGATGATGTCATAGAGATACATTGTGAGGTCATCGAGTTCCGTGATGATGTCATAGAGATACATTGTGAGGTCACCGAGTTCCGTGATGATGTCATAGAGATACATTGTGAGGTCATCGAGTTCCGTGATGATGTCATAGAGATACCTTGTGAGGTCATTGAGTTCTGTGATGATGTCATAGTGTTACATTGTGATGTCATCGAGTTCCGCAATGATGTCATAGAGATACATTGTGAGGTCACCGAGTTCCATGACGATGTCGTCGAGTTCCGTGATGATGTCATAGAGATACATTGTGAGGTCATCGAGTTCCGTGATGATGTCATAGTGTGAAATTGTGAGGTCATCGAGTTCCGTGATGATGTCATCGAGTTCCGTGATGATGTCATCGAGTTCTGTGATGATGTCATAGAGATACATTGTGAGGTCATCAAGCTCCGTGGTTATGTCATAGACATATATTGTGAGGTCACCGAGTTCCGTGATGATGTCATCGAGTTCCGTGATGATGTCATAGAGATACATTGTGAAGTCATTGAGTTCCGTGATGATGTCATAGATATACATTGTGAGGTCATCGAGTTCCGTGATGATGTCATCGACTTCTGTGATGATGTCATAGATATACATTGTGAGGTCATCGAGTTCTGTGATGATGTCATAGAGATACATTGTGAGGTCACCGAGTTCCGTGATGATGTCATAGTGTTACATTGTGAGGTCATCGAGTTCCGTGATGATGTCATCGAGTTCCGTGATGATGTCATAAAGATACATTGTGAGGTCATCAAGTTCCGTGATGATGTCATAGAATTACAATGTGAGGTCATCGAGTTCCGTAATGGTGTCATAGTTACATTGTGATGTCATCGAGTTCCGTGATGATGTCATAGCGAAACATTGTGATGTCATCGAGTTCCGTGATGATGTCATCGAGTTCCGTGATGATGTCATAGAGATACATTGTGAGGTCATCAAGTTCCGTGATGTCATCGAGTTCCGTGATGATGTCATAGTTACATTGTGATGTCATCGAGTTCCGTGATGATGTCATACAGATACATTGTGAGGTCATCGAGTTCCGTGATGATGTCATAGAGATACATTGTGAGGTCATCAAGTTCCGTGATGATGTCATAGTGTTACATTGTGATGCCATCGAGTTCCGTGATGATGTCATAGAGATACATTGTGAGGTCATCGAGTTCCGTGATGATGTCATAGAGAAACATTGTGAGGTTATCGAGTTCCGTGATGATGTCTTAGAGATACATTGTGAGGTCATCGAGTTCCGTAATGATGTCATAGAGATACATTTTGAGGTCACCGAGTTCCGTGATGATGTCATAGTTACATTGTGATGTCATCGAGTTCCGTGATGATGACATAGAGATACATTGTGAGGTCATCGAGTTCCGTGATGATGTCATAGAGATACATTGTGACGTCATCGAGTTCCGTGATGATGTCATAGAGAAACATTGTGAGGTCATCGAGTTCCGTGATGATGTCATCGAGTTCCGTGATGATGTCATAGAGATACATTGTGAAGTCATCGAGTTCCGTGATGATGTCATAGATATACATTGTGAGGTCATCGAGTTCTGTGATGATGTCATAGTTACATTGTGATGTCATCGAGTTCCGTGATGATGTCATAGAGATACATTGAGAGGTCATCGAGGTCCGTGATGATGTCAAAGAGAAACATTGTGAGGTCATCGAGTTCCGTGATGATGTCATAGAGATACATTGTGAGGTCATCGAGTTCCGTGATGATGTCATCGAGTTCCGTGATGATGTCATAGAGATACATTGTGAAGTCATTGAGTTCCGTGATGATGTCATAGATATACATTGTGAGGTCATCGAGTTCCGTGATGATGTCATAGAGATACATTGTGAGGTCACCGAGTTCCGTGATGATGTCATAGTGTTACATTGTGAGGTCATCGAGTTCCGTGATGATGTCATCGAGTTCCGTGATGATGTCATAAAGATACATTGTGAGGTCATCAAGTTCCGTGATGATGTCATAGAATTACATTGTGAGGTCATCGAGTTCCGTGATGGTGTCATAGTTACATTGTGATGTCATCGAGTTCCGTGATGATGTCATAGAGATACATTGTGAGGTCATCGAGTTCCGTGATGATGTCATAGAGATACATTGTGAGGTCGAGTTCCGTGATGATGTCATAGTGTTACATTGTGATGTCATCGAGTTCCGCGATGATGTCATAGAGATACATTGTGAGGTCACCGAGTTCCCTGATGATGTCATAGTGTTACATTGTGAGGTCATATAGTTCCGTGATGTCATCGAGTTCCGTGATGATGTCATAGTTACATTGTGATGTCATCGAGTTCCGTGATGATGTCATAGAGAAACATTGTGAGGTCATCAAGTTCCGTGATGATGTCATAGTGTTACATTGTGAGGTCATGGAGTTCCGTGATGATGTCATCGAGTTCCGTGATGATGTCATAGGGATACATTGTGAGGGCATCAAGTTCCGTGATGTCATCGAGTTCCGTGATGATGTCATAGTTACATTGTGATGTCATCGAGTTCCGTGATGATGTCATACAGATACATTGTGAGGTCATAGAGTTCCGTGATGATGTCATCGAGTTCCGTGATGATGTCATAGAGATACATTGTGAGGTCATCGAGTTCCGTGATGATGTCATAGAGAAACATTGTGAGGTTATCGAGTTCCGTGATGATGTCTTAGAGATACATTGTGAGGTCATCGAGTTCCATGATGATGTCATAGAGATACATTGTGATGTCATCGAGTTCCGTGATGATGTCATAGAGATACATTGTGAGGTCGAGTTCCGTGATGATGTCATAGTGTTACATTGTGATGTCATCGAGTTCCGCGATGATGTCATAGAGATACATTGTGAGGTCACCGAGTTCCCTGATGATGTCATAGTGTTACATTGTGAGGTCATCGAGTTCCGTGATGATGTCATCGAGTTCCGTGATGATGTCATATAGATACATTGTGAGGTCATCGAGTTCCGTGATGATGTCATAGAGGTACATTGTGAGATCACCGAGTTCCATGACGATGTCGTCGAGTTCCGTGATGATGTCATAGAGATACATTGTGAGGTCATCGAGTTCCGTGATGATGTCATAGAGATACATTGTGAGGTCATATAGTTCCGTGATGTCATCGAGTTCCGTGATGATGTCATAGTTACATTGTGATGTCATCGAGTTCCGTGATGATGTCATAGAGATACCTTGTGAGGTCATCGAGTTCTGTGATGATGTCATAGTGTTACATTGTGATGTCATCGAGTTCCGTGATGATGTCATAGAGATACATTGTGAGGTCATCGAGTTCCGTGATGATGTTATAGTGTTACATTGTGAGGTCATCGAGTTCCGTGATGATGTCATAGAGATACATTGTGAGGTCATCGAGTTCCGTGATGATGTCATAGAGATACATTGTGAGGTCACCGAGTTCCGTGATGATGTCATAGTGTTACATTGTGAGATCATCGAGTTCCGTGATGATGTCATAGAGATACATTGTGAGGTCATCGAGTTCCGTGATGATGTCATAGAGATACATTGTGAGGTCACCGAGTTCCGTGATGATGTCATAGAGATACATTGTGAGGTCATCGAGTTCCGTGATGATGTCATAGAGATACCTTGTGAGGTCATTGAGTTCTGTGATGATGTCATAGTGTTACATTGTGATGTCATCGAGTTCCGCAATGATGTCATAGAGATACATTGTGAGGTCACCGAGTTCCATGACGATGTCGTCGAGTTCCGTGATGATGTCATAGAGATACATTGTGAGGTCATCGAGTTCCGTGATGATGTCATAGTGTGAAATTGTGAGGTCATCGAGTTCCGTGATGATGTCATCGAGTTCCGTGATGATGTCATCGAGTTCTGTGATGATGTCATAGAGATACATTGTGAGGTCATCAAGCTCCGTGGTTATGTCATAGACATATATTGTGAGGTCACCGAGTTCCGTGATGATGTCATCGAGTTCCGTGATGATGTCATAGAGATACATTGTGAAGTCATTGAGTTCCGTGATGATGTCATAGATATACATTGTGAGGTCATCGAGTTCCGTGATGATGTCATCGACTTCTGTGATGATGTCATAGATATACATTGTGAGGTCATCGAGTTCTGTGATGATGTCATAGAGATACATTGTGAGGTCACCGAGTTCCGTGATGATGTCATAGTGTTACATTGTGAGGTCATCGAGTTCCGTGATGATGTCATCGAGTTCCGTGATGATGTCATAAAGATACATTGTGAGGTCATCAAGTTCCGTGATGATGTCATAGAATTACATTGTGAGGTCATCGAGTTCCGTAATGGTGTCATAGTTACATTGTGATGTCATCGAGTTCTGTGATGATGTCATAGCGAAACATTGTGATGTCATCGAGTTCCGTGATGATGTCATCGAGTTCCGTGATGATGTCATAGAGATACATTGTGAGGTCATCAAGTTCCGTGATGTCATCGAGTTCCGTGATGATGTCATAGTTACATTGTGATGTCATCGAGTTCCGTGATGATGTCATACAGATACATTGTGAGGTCATCGAGTTCCGTGATGATGTCATAGAGATACATTGTGAGGTCATCAAGTTCCGTGATGATGTCATAGTGTTACATTGTGATGCCATCGAGTTCCGTGATGATGTCATAGAGATACATTGTGAGGTCATCGAGTTCCGTGATGATGTCATAGAGAAACATTGTGAGGTTATCGAGTTCCGTGATGATGTCTTAGAGATACATTGTGAGGTCATCGAGTTCCGTAATGATGTCATAGAGATACATTTTGAGGTCACCGAGTTCCGTGATGATGTCATAGTTACATTGTGATGTCATCGAGTTCCGTGATGATGACATAGAGATACATTGTGAGGTCATCGAGTTCCGTGATGATGTCATAGAGATACATTGTGACGTCATCGAGTTCCGTGATGATGTCATAGAGAAACATTGTGAGGTCATCGAGTTCCGTGATGATGTCATCGAGTTCCGTGATGATGTCATAGAGATACATTGTGAAGTCATCGAGTTCCGTGATGATGTCATAGATATACATTGTGAGGTCATCGAGTTCTGTGATGATGTCATAGTTACATTGTGATGTCATCGAGTTCCGTGATGATGTCATAGAGATACATTGAGAGGTCATCGAGGTCCGTGATGATGTCAAAGAGAAACATTGTGAGGTCATCGAGTTCCGTGATGATGTCATAGAGATACATTGTGAGGTCATCGAGTTCTGTGATGATGTCATAGTGTTACATTATGATGTCATCGAGTTCCGTGATGGTCATAGAGATACATTGTGAGGTCAAAGAGTTCCGTGATGATGTCATAGTGTTACATTGTGATGTCATCGAGTTCTGTGATGATGTCATAGAGATACATTGTGAGGTCATCGAGTTCCGTGATGATGTCATAGAGATACATTGTGATTTCATCGAGTTCCGTGATGATGTCATAGAGATACATTGTGAGGTCATCGAGTTCCGTGATGATGTCATAGAGATACATTGTGAGGTCACCGAGTTCCGTGATGATGTCATAGTGTTACATTGTGAGGTCATCGAGTTCCGTGATGATGTCATCGAGTTCCGTGATGATGTCATAGAGAAACATTGTGAGGTCATCGAGTTCTGTGATGACGTCATAGAGATACATTGTGAGGTCATCGAGTTCTGTGATGATGTCATAGTGTTACATTATGATGTCATCGAGTTCCGTGATGGTCATAGAGATACATTGTGAGGTCAAAGAGTTCCGTGATGATGTCATAGTGTTACATTGTGATGTCATCGAGTTCTGTGATGATATCATAGAGATACATTGTGAGGTCATCGAGTTCCGTGATGATGTCATAGAGATACATTGTGATTTCATCGAGTTTCGTGATGATGTCATAGAGATACATTGTGAGGTCATCGAGTTCCGTGATGATGTCATAGAGATACATTGTGAGGTCACCGAGTTCCGTGATGATGTCATAGAGATACATTGTGAGGTCATCGAGTTCCGTGATGATGTCATAGAGATACCTTGTGAGGTCATCAAGTTCTGTGATGATGTCATAGTGTTACATTGTGATGTCATCGAGTTCCGTGATGATGTCATAGAGATACATTGTGAGGTCATCTAGTTCCGTGATGATGTCATAGTGTTACATTGTGAGGTCATCGATCTCCGTGATGATGTCATCGAGTTCCGCGATGATGTCATAGAGATACATTGTGAGGTCATCGAGTTCCGTGATGATGTCATAGAGATACATTGTGAGGTCACCGAGTTCCGTGGTGATGTCATAGTGTTACATTGTGAGGTCATCGAGTTCCGTGATGATGTCATCGAGTTCCGTGATGATGTCATAGAGATACATCGTGAGGTCATTGAGTTCCGTGATGATGTCATAGAGAAACATTGTGAGGTCATCGAGTTCCGTGATGATGTCATAGAGATACATTGTGAGGTCATCGAGTTCCGTGATGATGTCATAGAGATACATTGTGAGGTCATCGAGTTCCGTGATGATGTCATAGTGTTACATTGTGAGGTCATCGAGTTCCGTGATGATGTCATAGATATACATTGTGATGTCATCGAGTTCTGTGATGATGTCATAGTTACATTGTGATGTCATCGAGTTCCGTGATGATGTCATAGAGATACATTGAGAGGTCATCGAGGTCCGTGATGATGTCATAGAGAAACATTGTGAGGTCATCGAGTTCCGTGATGATGTCATAGAGATACATTGTGAGGTCATCGAGTTCCGTGGTGATGTCATAGAGATACATTGTGAGGTCATCGAGTTCCATGATGATGTCATAGAGATACATTGTGAGGTCATCGAGTTCCGTGATGATGTCATCGAGTTCCGTGATGATGTCATAGAGATACATTGTGCGGTCATCGAGTTCCGTGATGATGTCATAGAGATACATTGTGAGGTCATCGAGTTCCGTGATAATGTCATAGTGTTACATTGTGATGTCATCGAGTACCGTGATGATGTCATAGTTACATTGTGATGTCATCGAGTTCCGTGATGATGTCATAGAAATACATTGTGAGGTCATCGATTTCCGTGATGATATCATAGAGAAACATTGTGAGGTCATTGAGTTCCGTGATGATGCCATAGAGATACATTGTGACGTCATCGAGTTCCGTGATGATGTCATAGAGAAACATTGTGAGGTCATCGAGTTCCGTGATGATGTCATCGAGTTCCGTGATGATGTCATAGAGATACATTGTGAAGTCATTGAGTTCCGTGATGATGTCATAGATATACATTGTGAGGTCATCGAGTTCCGTGATGATGTCATAGAGATACATTGTGAGGTCACCGAGTTCCGTGATGATGTCATAGTGTTACATTGTGAGGTCATCGAGTTCCGTGATGATGTCATCGAGTTCCGTGATGATGTCATAAAGATACATTGTGAGGTCATCAAGTTCCGTGATGATGTCATAGAATTACATTGTGAGGTCATCGAGTTCCGTGATGGTGTCATAGTTACATTGTGATGTCATCGAGTTCCGTGATGATGTCATAGAGATACATTGTGAGGTCATCGAGTTCCGTGATGATGTCATAGAGATACATTGTGAGGTCGAGTTCCGTGATGATGTCATAGTGTTACATTGTGATGTCATCGAGTTCCGCAATGATGTCATAGAGATACATTGTGAGGTCATCGAGTTCCGCGATGATGTCATAGTGTTACATTGTGAGGTCATCGAGTTCCATGACGATGTCATCGAGTTCCGTGATGATGTCATAGAGATACATTGTGAGGTCATCGAGTTCCGTGATGATGTCATAGAGGTACATTGTGAGGTCACCGAGTTCCATGACGATGTCATCGAGTTCCGTGATGATGTCATAGAGATACATTGTGAGGTCATCGAGTTCTTTGATGATGTCATAGAGATACATTGTGAGGTCATATAGTTCCGTGATGTCATCGAGTTCCGTGATGATGTCATAGTTACATTGTGATGTCATCGAGTTCCGTGATGATGTCATAGAGAAACATTGTGAGGTCATCAAGTTCCGTGATGATGTCATAGTGTTACATTGTGAGGTCATGGAGTTCCGTGATGATGTCATCGAGTTCCGTGATGATGTCATAGGGATACATTGTGAGGGCATCAAGTTCCGTGATGTCATCGAGTTCCGTGATGATGTCATAGTTACATTTTGATGTCATCGAGTTCCGTGATGATGTCATACAGATACATTGTGAGGTCATAGAGTTCCGTGATGATGTCATCGAGTTCCGTGATGATGTCATAGAGATACATTGTGAGGTCATCGAGTTCCGTGATGATGTCATAGAGAAACATTGTGAGGTCATCGAGTTCCGTGATGATGTCTTAGAGATACATTGTGAGGTCATCGAGTTCCGTGATGATGTCATAGAGATACATTGTGATGTCATCGAGTTCCGTGATGATGTCATAGAGATACATTGTGAGGTCGAGTTCCGTGATGATGTCATAGTGTTACATTGTGATGTCATCGAGTTCTGTGATGATGTCATAGAGATACATTGTGAGGTCACCGAGTTCCCTGATGATGTCATAGTGTTACATTGTGAGATCATCGAGTTCCGTGATGATGTCATCGAGTTCCGTGATGATGTCATATAGATACATTGTGAGGTCATCGAGTTCCGTGATGATGTCATAGAGGTACATTGTGAGATCACCGAGTTCCATGACGATGTCGTCGAGTTCCGTGATGATGTCATAGAGATACATTGTGAGGTCATCGAGTTCCGTGATGATGTCATAGAGATACATTGTGAGGTCATATAGTTCCGTGATGTCATCGAGTTCCGTGATTATGTCATAGTTACATTGTGATGTCATCGAGTTCCGAGATGATGTCTTATAGATACATTGTGAGGTCATCGAGTTCCGTGATGATGTCATAGAGATACATTGTGATGTCATCGAGTTCCGTGATGATGTCATAGAGATACATTGTGAGGTCGAGTTCCGTGATGATGTCATAGTGTTACATTGTGATGTCATCGAGTTCCGCGATGATGTCATAGAGATACATTGTGAGGTCACCGAGTTCCCTGATGATGTCATAGTGTTACATTGTGAGGTCATCGAGTTCCGTGATGATGTCATCGAGTTCCGTGATGATGTCATATAGATACATTGTGAGGTCATCGAGTTCCGTGATGATGTCATAGAGATACCTTGTGAGGTCATCGAGTTCTGTGATGATGTCATAGTGTTACATTGTGATGTCATCGAGTTCCGTGATGATGTCATAGAGATACATTGTGAGGTCACCGAGTTCCGTGATGATGTCATAGAGATACATTGTGAGGTCATTGAGTTCCGTGATGATGTCATAGAGATACCTTGTGAGGTCATCGAGTTCTGTGATGATGTCATAGTGTTACATTGTGATGTCATCGAGTTCCGTGATGATGTCATAGAGATACATTGTGAGGTCATCGAGTTCCGTGATGATGTTATAGTGTTACATTGTGAGGTCATCGAGTTCCGTGATGATGTCATAGAGATACATTGTGAGGTCATCGAGTTCCGTGATGATGTCATAGAGATACATTGTGAGGTCACCGAGTTCCGTGATGATGTCATAGTGTTACATTGTGAGATCATCGAGTTCCGTGATGATGTCATAGAGATACATTGTGAGGTCATCGAGTTCCGTGATGATGTCATAGAGATACATTGTGAGGTCACCGAGTTCCGTGATGATGTCATAGAGATACATTGTGAGGTCATCGAGTTCCGTGATGATGTCATAGAGATACCTTGTGAGGTCATTGAGTTCTGTGATGATGTCATAGTGTTACATTGTGATGTCATCGAGTTCCGCAATGATGTCATAGAGATACATTGTGAGGTCACCGAGTTCCATGACGATGTCGTCGAGTTCCGTGATGATGTCATAGAGATACATTGTGAGGTCATCGAGTTCCGTGATGATGTCATAGAGATACATTGTGAGGTCACCGAGTTCCGTGATGATGTCATAGTGTGAAATTGTGAGGTCATCGAGTTCCGTGATGATGTCATCGAGTTCCGTGATGATGTCATAGAGAAACATTGTGAGGTCATCGAGTTCTGTGATGACGTCATAGAGATACATTGTGAGGTCATCGAGTTCTGTGATGATGTCATAGTGTTACATTATGATGTCATCGAGTTCCGTGATGGTCATAGAGATACATTGTGAGGTCAAAGAGTTCCGTGATGATGTCATAGTGTTACATTGTGATGTCATCGAGTTCTGTGATGATATCATAGAGATACATTGTGAGGTCATCGAGTTCCGTGATGATGTCATAGAGATACATTGTGATTTCATCGAGTTTCGTGATGATGTCATAGAGATACATTGTGAGGTCATCGAGTTCCGTGATGATGTCATAGAGATACATTGTGAGGTCACCGAGTTCCGTGATGATGTCATAGAGATACATTGTGAGGTCATCGAGTTCCGTGATGATGTCATAGAGATACCTTGTGAGGTCATCAAGTTCTGTGATGATGTCATAGTGTTACATTGTGATGTCATCGAGTTCCGTGATGATGTCATAGAGATACATTGTGAGGTCATCTAGTTCCGTGATGATGTCATAGTGTTACATTGTGAGGTCATCGATCTCCGTGATGATGTCATCGAGTTCCGCGATGATGTCATAGAGATACATTGTGAGGTCATCGAGTTCCGTGATGATGTCATAGAGATACATTGTGAGGTCACCGAGTTCCGTGGTGATGTCATAGTGTTACATTGTGAGGTCATCGAGTTCCGTGATGATGTCATCGAGTTCCGTGATGATGTCATAGAGATACATCGTGAGGTCATTGAGTTCCGTGATGATGTCATAGAGAAACATTGTGAGGTCATCGAGTTCCGTGATGATGTCATAGAGATACATTGTGAGGTCATCGAGTTCCGTGATGATGTCATAGAGATACATTGTGAGGTCATCGAGTTCCGTGATGATGTCATAGTGTTACATTGTGAGGTCATCGAGTTCCGTGATGATGTCATAGATATACATTGTGATGTCATCGAGTTCTGTGATGATGTCATAGTTACATTGTGATGTCATCGAGTTCCGTGATGATGTCATAGAGATACATTGAGAGGTCATCGAGGTCCGTGATGATGTCATAGAGAAACATTGTGAGGTCATCGAGTTCCGTGATGATGTCATAGAGATACATTGTGAGGTCATCGAGTTCCGTGGTGATGTCATAGAGATACATTGTGAGGTCATCGAGTTCCATGATGATGTCATAGAGATACATTGTGAGGTCATCGAGTTCCGTGATGATGTCATCGAGTTCCGTGATGATGTCATAGAGATACATTGTGCGGTCATCGAGTTCCGTGATGATGTCATAGAGATACATTGTGAGGTCATCGAGTTCCGTGATAATGTCATAGTGTTACATTGTGATGTCATCGAGTACCGTGATGATGTCATAGTTACATTGTGATGTCATCGAGTTCCGTGATGATGTCATAGAAATACATTGTGAGGTCATCGATTTCCGTGATGATATCATAGAGAAACATTGTGAGGTCATTGAGTTCCGTGATGATGCCATAGAGATACATTGTGACGTCATCGAGTTCCGTGATGATGTCATAGAGAAACATTGTGAGGTCATCGAGTTCCGTGATGATGTCATCGAGTTCCGTGATGATGTCATAGAGATACATTGTGAAGTCATTGAGTCCCGTGATGATGTCATAGATATACATTGTGAGGTCATCGAGTTCCGTGATGATGTCATAGAGATACATTGTGAGGTCACCGAGTTCCGTGATGATGTCATAGTGTTACATTGTGAGGTCATCGAGTTCCGTGATGATGTCATCGAGTTCCGTGATGATGTCATAAAGATACATTGTGAGGTCATCAAGTTCCGTGATGATGTCATAGAATTACATTGTGAGGTCATCGAGTTCCGTGATGGTGTCATAGTTACATTGTGATGTCATCGAGTTCCGTGATGATGTCATAGAGATACATTGTGAGGTCATCGAGTTCCGTGATGATGTCATAGAGATACATTGTGAGGTCGAGTTCCGTGATGATGTCATAGTGTTACATTGTGATGTCATCGAGTTCCGCAATGATGTCATAGAGATACATTGTGAGGTCATCGAGTTCCGCGATGATGTCATAGTGTTACATTGTGAGGTCATCGAGTTCCGTGATGATGTCATCGAGTTCCGTGATGATGTCATATAGATACATTGTGAGGTCATCGAGTTCCGTGATGATGTCATAGAGGTACATTGTGAGGTCACCGAGTTCCATGACGATGTCATCGAGTTCCGTGATGATGTCATAGAGATACATTGTGAGGTCATCGAGTTCTTTGATGATGTCATAGAGATACATTGTGAGGTCATATAGTTCCGTGATGTCATCGAGTTCCGTGATGATGTCATAGTTACATTGTGATGTCATCGAGTTCCGTGATGATGTCATAGAGAAACATTGTGAGGTCATCAAGTTCCGTGATGATGTCATAGTGTTACATTGTGAGGTCATGGAGTTCCGTGATGATGTCATCGAGTTCCGTGATGATGTCATAGGGATACATTGTGAGGGCATCAAGTTCCGTGATGTCATCGAGTTCCGTGATGATGTCATAGTTACATTGTGATGTCATCGAGTTCCGTGATGATGTCATACAGATACATTGTGAGGTCATAGAGTTCCGTGATGATGTCATCGAGTTCCGTGATGATGTCATAGAGATACATTGTGAGGTCATCGAGTTCCGTGATGATGTCATAGAGAAACATTGTGAGGTTATCGAGTTCCGTGATGATGTCTTAGAGATACATTGTGAGGTCATCGAGTTCCGTGATGATGTCATAGAGATACATTGTGATGTCATCGAGTTCCGTGATGATGTCATAGAGATACATTGTGAGGTCGAGTTCCGTGATGATGTCATAGTGTTACATTGTGATGTCATCGAGTTCTGTGATGATGTCATAGAGATACATTGTGAGGTCACCGAGTTCCCTGATGATGTCATAGTGTTACATTGTGAGGTCATCGAGTTCCGTGATGATGTCATCGAGTTCCGTGATGATGTCATATAGATACATTGTGAGGTCATCGAGTTCCGTGATGATGTCATAGAGGTACATTGTGAGATCACCGAGTTCCATGACGATGTCGTCGAGTTCCGTGATGATGTCATAGAGATACATTGTGAGGTCATCGAGTTCCGTGATGATGTCATAGAGATACATTGTGAGGTCATATAGTTCCGTGATGTCATCGAGTTCCGTGATTATGTCATAGTTACATTGTGATGTCATCGAGTTCCGTGATGATGTCATAGAGAAACATTGTGAGGTCATCAAGTTCCGTGATGATGTCATAGAGTTCCGTGATGATGTCATCGAGTTCCGTGATGATGTCATCGAGTTCCGTGATGATGTCATAGGGATACATTGTGAGGTCATCAAGTTCTGTGATGTCATCGAGTTCCGTGATGATGTCATAGTTACATTGTGATGTCATCGAGTTCCGTGATGATGTCATACAGATACATTGTGAGGTCATCGAGTTCCGTGATGATGTCATCGAGTTCCGTGATGATGTCATAGAGATACATTGTGAGGTCATCGAGTTCCGTGATGATGTCATAGAGAAACATTGTGAGGTTATCGAGTTCCGAGATGATGTCTTATAGATACATTGTGAGGTCATCGAGTTCCGTGATGATGTCATAGAGATACATTGTGATGTCATCGAGTTCCGTGATGATGTCATAGAGATACATTGTGAGGTCGAGTTCCGTGATGATGTCATAGTGTTACATTGTGATGTCATCGAGTTCCGCGATGATGTCATAGAGATACATTGTGAGGTCACCGAGTTCCCTGATGATGTCATAGTGTTACATTGTGAGGTCATCGAGTTCCGTGATGATGTCATCGAGTTCCGTGATGATGTCATATAGATACATTGTGAGGTCATCGAGTTCCGTGATGATGTCATAGAGATACCTTGTGAGGTCATCGAGTTCTGTGATGATGTCATAGTGTTACATTGTGATGTCATCGAGTTCCGTGATGATGTCATAGAGATACATTGTGAGGTCACCGAGTTCCGTGATGATGTCATAGAGATACATTGTGAGGTCATTGAGTTCCGTGATGATGTCATAGAGATACCTTGTGAGGTCATCGAGTTCTGTGATGATGTCATAGTGTTACATTGTGATGTCATCGAGTTCCGTGATGATGTCATAGAGATACATTGTGAGGTCATCGAGTTCCGTGATGATGTTATAGTGTTACATTGTGAGGTCATCGAGTTCCGTGATGATGTCATAGAGATACATTGTGAGGTCATCGAGTTCCGTGATGATGTCATAGAGATACATTGTGAGGTCACCGAGTTCCGTGATGATGTCATAGTGTTACATTGTGAGATCATCGAGTTCCGTGATGATGTCATAGAGATACATTGTGAGGTCATCGAGTTCCGTGATGATGTCATAGAGATACATTGTGAGGTCACCGAGTTCCGTGATGATGTCATAGAGATACATTGTGAGGTCATCGAGTTCCGTGATGATGTCATAGAGATACCTTGTGAGGTCATTGAGTTCTGTGATGATGTCATAGTGTTACATTGTGATGTCATCGAGTTCCGCAATGATGTCATAGAGATACATTGTGAGGTCACCGAGTTCCATGACGATGTCGTCGAGTTCCGTGATGATGTCATAGAGATACATTGTGAGGTCATCGAGTTCCGTGATGATGTCATAGTGTGAAATTGTGAGGTCATCGAGTTCCGTGATGATGTCATCGAGTTCCGTGATGATGTCATCGAGTTCTGTGATGATGTCATAGAGATACATTGTGAGGTCATCAAGCTCCGTGGTTATGTCATAGACATATATTGTGAGGTCACCGAGTTCCGTGATGATGTCATCGAGTTCCGTGATGATGTCATAGAGATACATTGTGAAGTCATTGAGTTCCGTGATGATGTCATAGATATACATTGTGAGGTCATCGAGTTCCGTGATGATGTCATCGACTTCTGTGATGATGTCATAGATATACATTGTGAGGTCATCGAGTTCTGTGATGATGTCATAGAGATACATTGTGAGGTCACCGAGTTCCGTGATGATGTCATAGTGTTACATTGTGAGGTCATCGAGTTCCGTGATGATGTCATCGAGTTCCGTGATGATGTCATAAAGATACATTGTGAGGTCATCAAGTTCCGTGATGATGTCATAGAATTACAATGTGAGGTCATCGAGTTCCGTAATGGTGTCATAGTTACATTGTGATGTCATCGAGTTCCGTGATGATGTCATAGCGAAACATTGTGATGTCATCGAGTTCCGTGATGATGTCATCGAGTTCCGTGATGATGTCATAGAGATACATTGTGAGGTCATCAAGTTCCGTGATGTCATCGAGTTCCGTGATGATGTCATAGTTACATTGTGATGTCATCGAGTTCCGTGATGATGTCATACAGATACATTGTGAGGTCATCGAGTTCCGTGATGATGTCATAGAGATACATTGTGAGGTCATCAAGTTCCGTGATGATGTCATAGTGTTACATTGTGATGCCATCGAGTTCCGTGATGATGTCATAGAGATACATTGTGAGGTCATCGAGTTCCGTGATGATGTCATAGAGAAACATTGTGAGGTTATCGAGTTCCGTGATGATGTCTTAGAGATACATTGTGAGGTCATCGAGTTCCGTAATGATGTCATAGAGATACATTTTGAGGTCACCGAGTTCCGTGATGATGTCATAGATATACATTGTGAGGTCATCGAGTTCTGTGATGATGTCATAGAGATACATTGTGAGGTCACCGAGTTCCGTGATGATGTCATAGTGTTACATTGTGAGGTCATCGAGTTCCGTGATGATGTCATCGAGTTCCGTGATGATGTCATAAAGATACATTGTGAGGTCATCAAGTTCCGTGATGATGTCATAGAATTACATTGTGAGGTCATCGAGTTCCGTAATGGTGTCATAGTTACATTGTGATGTCATCGAGTTCCGTGATGATGTCATAGCGAAACATTGTGATGTCATCGAGTTCCGTGATGATGTCATCGAGTTCCGTGATGATGTCATAGAGATACATTGTGAGGTCATCAAGTTCCGTGATGTCATCGAGTTCCGTGATGATGTCATAGTTACATTGTGATGTCATCGAGTTCCGTGATGATGTCATACAGATACATTGTGAGGTCATCGAGTTCCGTGATGATGTCATAGAGATACATTGTGAGGTCATCAAGTTCCGTGATGATGTCATAGTGTTACATTGTGATGCCATCGAGTTCCGTGATGATGTCATAGAGATACATTGTGAGGTCATCGAGTTCCGTGATGATGTCATAGAGAAACATTGTGAGGTTATCGAGTTCCGTGATGATGTCTTAGAGATACATTGTGAGGTCATCGAGTTCCGTAATGATGTCATAGAGATACATTTTGAGGTCACCGAGTTCCGTGATGATGTCATAGTTACATTGTGATGTCATCGAGTTCCGTGATGATGACATAGAGATACATTGTGAGGTCATCGAGTTCCGTGATGATGTCATAGAGATACATTGTGACGTCATCGAGTTCCGTGATGATGTCATAGAGAAACATTGTGAGGTCATCGAGTTCCGTGATGATGTCATCGAGTTCCGTGATGATGTCATAGAGATACATTGTGAAGTCATCGAGTTCCGTGATGATGTCATAGATATACATTGTGAGGTCATCGAGTTCTGTGATGATGTCATAGTTACATTGTGATGTCATCGAGTTCCGTGATGATGTCATAGAGATACATTGAGAGGTCATCGAGGTCCGTGATGATGTCAAAGAGAAACATTGTGAGGTCATCGAGTTCCGTGATGATGTCATAGAGATACATTGTGAGGTCATCGAGTTCTGTGATGATGTCATAGTGTTACATTATGATGTCATCGAGTTCCGTGATGGTCATAGAGATACATTGTGAGGTCAAAGAGTTCCGTGATGATGTCATAGTGTTACATTGTGATGTCATCGAGTTCTGTGATGATGTCATAGAGATACATTGTGAGGTCATCGAGTTCCGTGATGATGTCATAGAGATACATTGTGATTTCATCGAGTTCCGTGATGATGTCATAGAGATACATTGTGAGGTCATCGAGTTCCGTGATGATGTCATAGAGATACATTGTGAGGTCACCGAGTTCCGTGATGATGTCATAGTGTTACATTGTGAGGTCATCGAGTTCCGTGATGATGTCATCGAGTTCCGTGATGATGTCATAGAGAAACATTGTGAGGTCATCGAGTTCTGTGATGACGTCATAGAGATACATTGTGAGGTCATCGAGTTCTGTGATGATGTCATAGTGTTACATTATGATGTCATCGAGTTCCGTGATGGTCATAGAGATACATTGTGAGGTCAAAGAGTTCCGTGATGATGTCATAGTGTTACATTGTGATGTCATCGAGTTCTGTGATGATATCATAGAGATACATTGTGAGGTCATCGAGTTCCGTGATGATGTCATAGAGATACATTGTGATTTCATCGAGTTTCGTGATGATGTCATAGAGATACATTGTGAGGTCATCGAGTTCCGTGATGATGTCATAGAGATACATTGTGAGGTCACCGAGTTCCGTGATGATGTCATAGAGATACATTGTGAGGTCATCGAGTTCCGTGATGATGTCATAGAGATACCTTGTGAGGTCATCAAGTTCTGTGATGATGTCATAGTGTTACATTGTGATGTCATCGAGTTCCGTGATGATGTCATAGAGATACATTGTGAGGTCATCTAGTTCCGTGATGATGTCATAGTGTTACATTGTGAGGTCATCGATCTCCGTGATGATGTCATCGAGTTCCGCGATGATGTCATAGAGATACATTGTGAGGTCATCGAGTTCCGTGATGATGTCATAGAGATACATTGTGAGGTCACCGAGTTCTGTGGTGATGTCATAGTGTTACATTGTGAGGTCATCGAGTTCCGTGATGATGTCATCGAGTTCCGTGATGATGTCATAGAGATACATCGTGAGGTCATTGAGTTCCGTGATGATGTCATAGAGAAACATTGTGAGGTCATCGAGTTCCGTGATGATGTCATAGAGATACATTGTGAGGTCATCGAGTTCCGTGATGATGTCATAGAGATACATTGTGAGGTCATCGAGTTCCGTGATGATGTCATAGTGTTACATTGTGAGGTCATCGAGTTCCGTGATGATGTCATAGATATACATTGTGATGTCATCGAGTTCTGTGATGATGTCATAGTTACATTGTGATGTCATCGAGTTCCGTGATGATGTCATAGAGATACATTGAGAGGTCATCGAGGTCCGTGATGATGTCATAGAGAAACATTGTGAGGTCATCGAGTTCCGTGATGATGTCATAGAGATACATTGTGAGGTCATCGAGTTCCGTGGTGATGTCATAGAGATACATTGTGAGGTCATCGAGTTCCATGATGATGTCATAGAGATACATTGTGAGGTCATCGAGTTCCGTGATGATGTCATCGAGTTCCGTGATGATGTCATAGAGATACATTGTGCGGTCATCGAGTTCCGTGATGATGTCATAGAGATACATTGTGAGGTCATCGAGTTCCGTGATAATGTCATAGTGTTACATTGTGATGTCATCGAGTACCGTGATGATGTCATAGTTACATTGTGATGTCATCGAGTTCCGTGATGATGTCATAGAAATACATTGTGAGGTCATCGATTTCCGTGATGATATCATAGAGAAACATTGTGAGGTCATTGAGTTCCGTGATGATGCCATAGAGATACATTGTGACGTCATCGAGTTCCGTGATGATGTCATAGAGAAACATTGTGAGGTCATCGAGTTCCGTGATGATGTCATCGAGTTCCGTGATGATGTCATAGAGATACATTGTGAAGTCATTGAGTTCCGTGATGATGTCATAGATATACATTGTGAGGTCATCGAGTTCCGTGATGATGTCATAGAGATACATTGTGAGGTCACCGAGTTCCGTGATGATGTCATAGTGTTACATTGTGAGGTCATCGAGTTCCGTGATGATGTCATCGAGTTCCGTGATGATGTCATAAAGATACATTGTGAGGTCATCAAGTTCCGTGATGATGTCATAGAATTACATTGTGAGGTCATCGAGTTCCGTGATGGTGTCATAGTTACATTGTGATGTCATCGAGTTCCGTGATGATGTCATAGAGATACATTGTGAGGTCATCGAGTTCCGTGATGATGTCATAGAGATACATTGTGAGGTCGAGTTCCGTGATGATGTCATAGTGTTACATTGTGATGTCATCGAGTTCCGCAATGATGTCATAGAGATACATTGTGAGGTCATCGAGTTCCGCGATGATGTCATAGTGTTACATTGTGAGGTCATCGAGTTCCATGACGATGTCATCGAGTTCCGTGATGATGTCATAGAGATACATTGTGAGGTCATCGAGTTCCGTGATGATGTCATAGAGGTACATTGTGAGGTCACCGAGTTCCATGACGATGTCATCGAGTTCCGTGATGATGTCATAGAGATACATTGTGAGGTCATCGAGTTCTTTGATGATGTCATAGAGATACATTGTGAGGTCATATAGTTCCGTGATGTCATCGAGTTCCGTGATGATGTCATAGTTACATTGTGATGTCATCGAGTTCCGTGATGATGTCATAGAGAAACATTGTGAGGTCATCAAGTTCCGTGATGATGTCATAGTGTTACATTGTGAGGTCATGGAGTTCCGTGATGATGTCATCGAGTTCCGTGATGATGTCATAGGGATACATTGTGAGGGCATCAAGTTCCGTGATGTCATCGAGTTCCGTGATGATGTCATAGTTACATTGTGATGTCATCGAGTTCCGTGATGATGTCATACAGATACATTGTGAGGTCATAGAGTTCCGTGATGATGTCATCGAGTTCCGTGATGATGTCATAGAGATACATTGTGAGGTCATCGAGTTCCGTGATGATGTCATAGAGAAACATTGTGAGGTCATCGAGTTCCGTGATGATGTCTTAGAGATACATTGTGAGGTCATCGAGTTCCGTGATGATGTCATAGAGATACATTGTGATGTCATCGAGTTCCGTGATGATGTCATAGAGATACATTGTGAGGTCGAGTTCCGTGATGATGTCATAGTGTTACATTGTGATGTCATCGAGTTCTGTGATGATGTCATAGAGATACATTGTGAGGTCACCGAGTTCCCTGATGATGTCATAGTGTTACATTGTGAGGTCATCGAGTTCCGTGATGATGTCATCGAGTTCCGTGATGATGTCATATAGATACATTGTGAGGTCATCGAGTTCCGTGATGATGTCATAGAGGTACATTGTGAGATCACCGAGTTCCATGACGATGTCGTCGAGTTCCGTGATGATGTCATAGAGATACATTGTGAGGTCATCGAGTTCCGTGATGATGTCATAGAGATACATTGTGAGGTCATATAGTTCCGTGATGTCATCGAGTTCCGTGATTATGTCATAGTTACATTGTGATGTCATCGAGTTCCGTGATGATGTCATAGAGAAACATTGTGAGGTCATCAAGTTCCGTGATGATGTCATAGAGTTCCGTGATGATGTCATCGAGTTCCGTGATGATGTCATCGAGTTCCGTGATGATGTCATAGGGATACATTGTGAGGTCATCAAGTTCTGTGATGTCATCGAGTTCCGTGATGATGTCATAGTTACATTGTGATGTCATCGAGTTCCGTGATGATGTCATACAGATACATTGTGAGGTCATCGAGTTCCGTGATGATGTCATAGAGAAACATTGTGAGGTTATCGAGTTCCGAGATGATGTCTTATAGATACATTGTGAGGTCATCGAGTTCCGTGATGATGTCATAGAGATACATTGTGATGTCATCGAGTTCCGTGATGATGTCATAGAGATACATTGTGAGGTCGAGTTCCGTGATGATGTCATAGTGTTACATTGTGATGTCATCGAGTTCCGCGATGATGTCATAGAGATACATTGTGAGGTCACCGAGTTCCCTGATGATGTCATAGTGTTACATTGTGAGGTCATCGAGTTCCGTGATGATGTCATCGAGTTCCGTGATGATGTCATATAGATACATTGTGAGGTCATCGAGTTCCGTGATGATGTCATAGAGATACCTTGTGAGGTCATCGAGTTCTGTGATGATGTCATAGTGTTACATTGTGATGTCATCGAGTTCCGTGATGATGTCATAGAGATACATTGTGAGGTCACCGAGTTCCGTGATGATGTCATAGAGATACATTGTGAGGTCATTGAGTTCCGTGATGATGTCATAGAGATACCTTGTGAGGTCATCGAGTTCTGTGATGATGTCATAGTGTTACATTGTGATGTCATCGAGTTCCGTGATGATGTCATAGAGATACATTGTGAGGTCATTGAGTTCCGTGATGATGTTATAGTGTTACATTGTGAGGTCATCGAGTTCCGTGATGATGTCATAGAGATACATTGTGAGGTCATCGAGTTCCGTGATGATGTCATAGAGATACATTGTGAGGTCACCGAGTTCCGTGATGATGTCATAGTGTTACATTGTGAGATCATCGAGTTCCGTGATGATGTCATAGAGATACATTGTGAGGTCATCGAGTTCCGTGATGATGTCATAGAGATACATTGTGAGGTCACCGAGTTCCGTGATGATGTCATAGAGATACATTGTGAGGTCATCGAGTTCCGTGATGATGTCATAGAGATACCTTGTGAGGTCATTGAGTTCTGTGATGATGTCATAGTGTTACATTGTGATGTCATCGAGTTCCGCAATGATGTCATAGAGATACATTGTGAGGTCACCGAGTTCCATGACGATGTCGTCGAGTTCCGTGATGATGTCATAGAGATACATTGTGAGGTCATCGAGTTCCGTGATGATGTCATAGAGATACATTGTGAGGTCACCGAGTTCCGTGATGATGTCATAGTGTGAAATTGTGAGGTCATCGAGTTCCGTGATGATGTCATCGAGTTCCGTGATGATGTCATAGAGAAACATTGTGAGGTCATCGAGTTCTGTGATGACGTCATAGAGATACATTGTGAGGTCATCGAGTTCTGTGATGATGTCATAGTGTTACATTATGATGTCATCGAGTTCCGTGATGGTCATAGAGATACATTGTGAGGTCAAAGAGTTCCGTGATGATGTCATAGTGTTACATTGTGATGTCATCGAGTTCTGTGATGATATCATAGAGATACATTGTGAGGTCATCGAGTTCCGTGATGATGTCATAGAGATACATTGTGATTTCATCGAGTTTCGTGATGATGTCATAGAGATACATTGTGAGGTCATCGAGTTCCGTGATGATGTCATAGAGATACATTGTGAGGTCACCGAGTTCCGTGATGATGTCATAGAGATACATTGTGAGGTCATCGAGTTCCGTGATGATGTCATAGAGATACCTTGTGAGGTCATCAAGTTCTGTGATGATGTCATAGTGTTACATTGTGATGTCATCGAGTTCCGTGATGATGTCATAGAGATACATTGTGAGGTCATCTAGTTCCGTGATGATGTCATAGTGTTACATTGTGAGGTCATCGATCTCCGTGATGATGTCATCGAGTTCCGCGATGATGTCATAGAGATACATTGTGAGGTCATCGAGTTCCGTGATGATGTCATAGAGATACATTGTGAGGTCACCGAGTTCCGTGGTGATGTCATAGTGTTACATTGTGAGGTCATCGAGTTCCGTGATGATGTCATCGAGTTCCGTGATGATGTCATAGAGATACATCGTGAGGTCATTGAGTTCCGTGATGATGTCATAGAGAAACATTGTGAGGTCATCGAGTTCCGTGATGATGTCATAGAGATACATTGTGAGGTCATCGAGTTCCGTGATGATGTCATAGAGATACATTGTGAGGTCATCGAGTTCCGTGATGATGTCATAGTGTTACATTGTGAGGTCATCGAGTTCCGTGATGATGTCATAGATATACATTGTGATGTCATCGAGTTCTGTGATGATGTCATAGTTACATTGTGATGTCATCGAGTTCCGTGATGATGTCATAGAGATACATTGAGAGGTCATCGAGGTCCGTGATGATGTCATAGAGAAACATTGTGAGGTCATCGAGTTCCGTGATGATGTCATAGAGATACATTGTGAGGTCATCGAGTTCCGTGGTGATGTCATAGAGATACATTGTGAGGTCATCGAGTTCCATGATGATGTCATAGAGATACATTGTGAGGTCATCGAGTTCCGTGATGATGTCATCGAGTTCCGTGATGATGTCATAGAGATACATTGTGCGGTCATCGAGTTCCGTGATGATGTCATAGAGATACATTGTGAGGTCATCGAGTTCCGTGATAATGTCATAGTGTTACATTGTGATGTCATCGAGTACCGTGATGATGTCATAGTTACATTGTGATGTCATCGAGTTCCGTGATGATGTCATAGAAATACATTGTGAGGTCATCGATTTCCGTGATGATATCATAGAGAAACATTGTGAGGTCATTGAGTTCCGTGATGATGCCATAGAGATACATTGTGACGTCATCGAGTTCCGTGATGATGTCATAGAGAAACATTGTGAGGTCATCGAGTTCCGTGATGATGTCATCGAGTTCCGTGATGATGTCATAGAGATACATTGTGAAGTCATTGAGTCCCGTGATGATGTCATAGATATACATTGTGAGGTCATCGAGTTCCGTGATGATGTCATAGAGATACATTGTGAGGTCACCGAGTTCCGTGATGATGTCATAGTGTTACATTGTGAGGTCATCGAGTTCCGTGATGATGTCATCGAGTTCCGTGATGATGTCATAAAGATACATTGTGAGGTCATCAAGTTCCGTGATGATGTCATAGAATTACATTGTGAGGTCATCGAGTTCCGTGATGGTGTCATAGTTACATTGTGATGTCATCGAGTTCCGTGATGATGTCATAGAGATACATTGTGAGGTCATCGAGTTCCGTGATGATGTCATAGAGATACATTGTGAGGTCGAGTTCCGTGATGATGTCATAGTGTTACATTGTGATGTCATCGAGTTCCGCAATGATGTCATAGAGATACATTGTGAGGTCATCGAGTTCCGCGATGATGTCATAGTGTTACATTGTGAGGTCATCGAGTTCCGTGATGATGTCATCGAGTTCCGTGATGATGTCATATAGATACATTGTGAGGTCATCGAGTTCCGTGATGATGTCATAGAGGTACATTGTGAGGTCACCGAGTTCCATGACGATGTCATCGAGTTCCGTGATGATGTCATAGAGATACATTGTGAGGTCATCGAGTTCTTTGATGATGTCATAGAGATACATTGTGAGGTCATATAGTTCCGTGATGTCATCGAGTTCCGTGATGATGTCATAGTTACATTGTGATGTCATCGAGTTCCGTGATGATGTCATAGAGAAACATTGTGAGGTCATCAAGTTCCGTGATGATGTCATAGTGTTACATTGTGAGGTCATGGAGTTCCGTGATGATGTCATCGAGTTCCGTGATGATGTCATAGGGATACATTGTGAGGGCATCAAGTTCCGTGATGTCATCGAGTTCCGTGATGATGTCATAGTTACATTGTGATGTCATCGAGTTCCGTGATGATGTCATACAGATACATTGTGAGGTCATAGAGTTCCGTGATGATGTCATCGAGTTCCGTGATGATGTCATAGAGATACATTGTGAGGTCATCGAGTTCCGTGATGATGTCATAGAGAAACATTGTGAGGTTATCGAGTTCCGTGATGATGTCTTAGAGATACATTGTGAGGTCATCGAGTTCCGTGATGATGTCATAGAGATACATTGTGATGTCATCGAGTTCCGTGATGATGTCATAGAGATACATTGTGAGGTCGAGTTCCGTGATGATGTCATAGTGTTACATTGTGATGTCATCGAGTTCTGTGATGATGTCATAGAGATACATTGTGAGGTCACCGAGTTCCCTGATGATGTCATAGTGTTACATTGTGAGGTCATCGAGTTCCGTGATGATGTCATCGAGTTCCGTGATGATGTCATATAGATACATTGTGAGGTCATCGAGTTCCGTGATGATGTCATAGAGGTACATTGTGAGATCACCGAGTTCCATGACGATGTCGTCGAGTTCCGTGATGATGTCATAGAGATACATTGTGAGGTCATCGAGTTCCGTGATGATGTCATAGAGATACATTGTGAGGTCATATAGTTCCGTGATGTCATCGAGTTCCGTGATTATGTCATAGTTACATTGTGATGTCATCGAGTTCCGTGATGATGTCATAGAGAAACATTGTGAGGTCATCAAGTTCCGTGATGATGTCATAGAGTTCCGTGATGATGTCATCGAGTTCCGTGATGATGTCATCGAGTTCCGTGATGATGTCATAGGGATACATTGTGAGGTCATCAAGTTCTGTGATGTCATCGAGTTCCGTGATGATGTCATAGTTACATTGTGATGTCATCGAGTTCCGTGATGATGTCATACAGATACATTGTGAGGTCATCGAGTTCCGTGATGATGTCATCGAGTTCCGTGATGATGTCATAGAGATACATTGTGAGGTCATCGAGTTCCGTGATGATGTCATAGAGAAACATTGTGAGGTTATCGAGTTCCGAGATGATGTCTTATAGATACATTGTGAGGTCATCGAGTTCCGTGATGATGTCATAGAGATACATTGTGATGTCATCGAGTTCCGTGATGATGTCATAGAGATACATTGTGAGGTCGAGTTCCGTGATGATGTCATAGTGTTACATTGTGATGTCATCGAGTTCCGCGATGATGTCATAGAGATACATTGTGAGGTCACCGAGTTCCCTGATGATGTCATAGTGTTACATTGTGAGGTCATCGAGTTCCGTGATGATGTCATCGAGTTCCGTGATGATGTCATATAGATACATTGTGAGGTCATCGAGTTCCGTGATGATGTCATAGAGATACCTTGTGAGGTCATCGAGTTCTGTGATGATGTCATAGTGTTACATTGTGATGTCATCGAGTTCCGTGATGATGTCATAGAGATACATTGTGAGGTCACCGAGTTCCGTGATGATGTCATAGAGATACATTGTGAGGTCATTGAGTTCCGTGATGATGTCATAGAGATACCTTGTGAGGTCATCGAGTTCTGTGATGATGTCATAGTGTTACATTGTGATGTCATCGAGTTCCGTGATGATGTCATAGAGATACATTGTGAGGTCATCGAGTTCCGTGATGATGTTATAGTGTTACATTGTGAGGTCATCGAGTTCCGTGATGATGTCATAGAGATACATTGTGAGGTCATCGAGTTCCGTGATGATGTCATAGAGATACATTGTGAGGTCACCGAGTTCCGTGATGATGTCATAGTGTTACATTGTGAGATCATCGAGTTCCGTGATGATGTCATAGAGATACATTGTGAGGTCATCGAGTTCCGTGATGATGTCATAGAGATACATTGTGAGGTCACCGAGTTCCGTGATGATGTCATAGAGATACATTGTGAGGTCATCGAGTTCCGTGATGATGTCATAGAGATACCTTGTGAGGTCATTGAGTTCTGTGATGATGTCATAGTGTTACATTGTGATGTCATCGAGTTCCGCAATGATGTCATAGAGATACATTGTGAGGTCACCGAGTTCCATGACGATGTCGTCGAGTTCCGTGATGATGTCATAGAGATACATTGTGAGGTCATCGAGTTCCGTGATGATGTCATAGTGTGAAATTGTGAGGTCATCGAGTTCCGTGATGATGTCATCGAGTTCCGTGATGATGTCATCGAGTTCTGTGATGATGTCATAGAGATACATTGTGAGGTCATCAAGCTCCGTGGTTATGTCATAGACATATATTGTGAGGTCACCGAGTTCCGTGATGATGTCATCGAGTTCCGTGATGATGTCATAGAGATACATTGTGAAGTCATTGAGTTCCGTGATGATGTCATAGATATACATTGTGAGGTCATCGAGTTCCGTGATGATGTCATCGACTTCTGTGATGATGTCATAGATATACATTGTGAGGTCATCGAGTTCTGTGATGATGTCATAGAGATACATTGTGAGGTCACCGAGTTCCGTGATGATGTCATAGTGTTACATTGTGAGGTCATCGAGTTCCGTGATGATGTCATCGAGTTCCGTGATGATGTCATAAAGATACATTGTGAGGTCATCAAGTTCCGTGATGATGTCATAGAATTACAATGTGAGGTCATCGAGTTCCGTAATGGTGTCATAGTTACATTGTGATGTCATCGAGTTCCGTGATGATGTCATAGCGAAACATTGTGATGTCATCGAGTTCCGTGATGATGTCATCGAGTTCCGTGATGATGTCATAGAGATACATTGTGAGGTCATCAAGTTCCGTGATGTCATCGAGTTCCGTGATGATGTCATAGTTACATTGTGATGTCATCGAGTTCCGTGATGATGTCATACAGATACATTGTGAGGTCATCGAGTTCCGTGATGATGTCATAGAGATACATTGTGAGGTCATCAAGTTCCGTGATGATGTCATAGTGTTACATTGTGATGCCATCGAGTTCCGTGATGATGTCATAGAGATACATTGTGAGGTCATCGAGTTCCGTGATGATGTCATAGAGAAACATTGTGAGGTTATCGAGTTCCGTGATGATGTCTTAGAGATACATTGTGAGGTCATCGAGTTCCGTAATGATGTCATAGAGATACATTTTGAGGTCACCGAGTTCCGTGATGATGTCATAGTTACATTGTGATGTCATCGAGTTCCGTGATGATGACATAGAGATACATTGTGAGGTCATCGAGTTCCGTGATGATGTCATAGAGATACATTGTGACGTCATCGAGTTCCGTGATGATGTCATAGAGAAACATTGTGAGGTCATCGAGTTCCGTGATGATGTCATCGAGTTCCGTGATGATGTCATAGAGATACATTGTGAGGTCACCGAGTTCCGTGATGATGTCATAGAGATACATTGTGAGGTCATCGAGTTCCGTGATGATGTCATAGAGATACCTTGTGAGGTCATTGAGTTCTGTGATGATGTCATAGTGTTACATTGTGATGTCATCGAGTTCCGCAATGATGTCATAGAGATACATTGTGAGGTCACCGAGTTCCATGACGATGTCGTCGAGTTCCGTGATGATGTCATAGAGATACATTGTGAGGTCATCGAGTTCCGTGATGATGTCATAGTGTGAAATTGTGAGGTCATCGAGTTCCGTGATGATGTCATCGAGTTCCGTGATGATGTCATCGAGTTCTGTGATGATGTCATAGAGATACATTGTGAGGTCATCAAGCTCCGTGGTTATGTCATAGACATATATTGTGAGGTCACCGAGTTCCGTGATGATGTCATCGAGTTCCGTGATGATGTCATAGAGATACATTGTGAAGTCATTGAGTTCCGTGATGATGTCATAGATATACATTGTGAGGTCATCGAGTTCCGTGATGATGTCATCGACTTCTGTGATGATGTCATAGATATACATTGTGAGGTCATCGAGTTCTGTGATGATGTCATAGAGATACATTGTGAGGTCACCGAGTTCCGTGATGATGTCATAGTGTTACATTGTGAGGTCATCGAGTTCCGTGATGATGTCATCGAGTTCCGTGATGATGTCATAAAGATACATTGTGAGGTCATCAAGTTCCGTGATGATGTCATAGAATTACAATGTGAGGTCATCGAGTTCCGTAATGGTGTCATAGTTACATTGTGATGTCATCGAGTTCCGTGATGATGTCATAGCGAAACATTGTGATGTCATCGAGTTCCGTGATGATGTCATCGAGTTCCGTGATGATGTCATAGAGATACATTGTGAGGTCATCAAGTTCCGTGATGTCATCGAGTTCCGTGATGATGTCATAGTTACATTGTGATGTCATCGAGTTCCGTGATGATGTCATACAGATACATTGTGAGGTCATCGAGTTCCGTGATGATGTCATAGAGATACATTGTGAGGTCATCAAGTTCCGTGATGATGTCATAGTGTTACATTGTGATGCCATCGAGTTCCGTGATGATGTCATAGAGATACATTGTGAGGTCATCGAGTTCCGTGATGATGTCATAGAGAAACATTGTGAGGTTATCGAGTTCCGTGATGATGTCTTAGAGATACATTGTGAGGTCATCGAGTTCCGTAATGATGTCATAGAGATACATTTTGAGGTCACCGAGTTCCGTGATGATGTCATAGTTACATTGTGATGTCATCGAGTTCCGTGATGATGACATAGAGATACATTGTGAGGTCATCGAGTTCCGTGATGATGTCATAGAGATACATTGTGACGTCATCGAGTTCCGTGATGATGTCATAGAGAAACATTGTGAGGTCATCGAGTTCCGTGATGATGTCATCGAGTTCCGTGATGATGTCATAGAGATACATTGTGAAGTCATCGAGTTCCGTGATGATGTCATAGATATACATTGTGAGGTCATCGAGTTCTGTGATGATGTCATAGTTACATTGTGATGTCATCGAGTTCCGTGATGATGTCATAGAGATACATTGAGAGGTCATCGAGGTCCGTGATGATGTCAAAGAGAAACATTGTGAGGTCATCGAGTTCCGTGATGATGTCATAGAGATACATTGTGAGGTCATCGAGTTCCGTGATGATGTCATCGAGTTCCGTGATGATGTCATAGAGATACATTGTGAAGTCATTGAGTTCCGTGATGATGTCATAGATATACATTGTGAGGTCATCGAGTTCCGTGATGATGTCATAGAGATACATTGTGAGGTCACCGAGTTCCGTGATGATGTCATAGTGTTACATTGTGAGGTCATCGAGTTCCGTGATGATGTCATCGAGTTCCGTGATGATGTCATAAAGATACATTGTGAGGTCATCAAGTTCCGTGATGATGTCATAGAATTACATTGTGAGGTCATCGAGTTCCGTGATGGTGTCATAGTTACATTGTGATGTCATCGAGTTCCGTGATGATGTCATAGAGATACATTGTGAAGTCATCGAGTTCCGTGATGATGTCATAGAGATACATTGTGAGGTCGAGTTCCGTGATGATGTCATAGTGTTACATTGTGATGTCATCGAGTTCCGCAATGATGTCATAGAGATACATTGTGAGGTCATCGAGTTCCGCGATGATGTCATAGTGTTACATTGTGAGGTCATCGAGTTCCGTGATGATGTCATCGAGTTCCGTGATGATGTCATATAGATACATTGTGAGGTCATCGAGTTCCGTGATGATGTCATAGAGGTACATTGTGAGGTCACCGAGTTCCATGACGATGTCATCGAGTTCCGTGATGATGTCATAGAGATACATTGTGAGGTCATCGAGTTCTGTGATGATGTCATAGAGATACATTGTGAGGTCATATAGTTCCGTGATGTCATCGAGTTCCGTGATGATGTCATAGTTACATTGTGATGTCATCGAGTTCCGTGATGATGTCATAGAGAAACATTGTGAGGTCATCAAGTTCCGTGATGATGTCATAGTGTTACATTGTGAGGTCATGGAGTTCCGTGATGATGTCATCGAGTTCCGTGATGATGTCATAGGGATACATTGTGAGGGCATCAAGTTCCGTGATGTCATCGAGTTCCGTGATGATGTCATAGTTACATTGTGATGTCATCGAGTTCCGTGATGATGTCATACAGATACATTGTGAGGTCATAGAGTTCCGTGATGATGTCATCGAGTTCCGTGATGATGTCATAGAGATACATTGTGAGGTCATCGAGTTCCGTGATGATGTCATAGAGAAACATTGTGAGGTTATCGAGTTCCGTGATGATGTCTTAGAGATACATTGTGAGGTCATCGAGTTCCGTGATGATGTCATAGAGATACATTGTGATGTCATCGAGTTCCGTGATGATGTCATAGAGATACATTGTGAGGTCGAGTTCCGTGATGATGTCATAGTGTTACATTGTGATGTCATCGAGTTCCGTGATGATGTCATAGAGATACATTGTGAGGTCACCGAGTTCCCTGATGATGTCATAGTGTTACATTGTGAGGTCATCGAGTTCCGTGATGATGTCATCGAGTTCCGTGATGATGTCATATAGATACATTGTGAGGTCATCGAGTTCCGTGATGATGTCATAGAGGTACATTGTGAGATCACCGAGTTCCATGACGATGTCGTCGAGTTCCGTGATGATGTCATAGAGATACATTGTGAGGTCATCGAGTTCCGTGATGATGTCATAGAGATACATTGTGAGGTCATATAGTTCCGTGATGTCATCGAGTTCCGTGATGATGTCATAGTTACATTGTGATGTCATCGAGTTCCGTGATGATGTCATAGAGAAACATTGTGAGGTCATCAAGTTCTGTGATGATGTCATAGAGTTCCGTGATGATGTCATCGAGTTCCGTGATGATGTCATCGAGTTCCGTGATGATGTCATAGGGATACATTGTGAGGTCATCAAGTTCTGTGATGTCATCGAGTTCCGTGATGATGTCATGGTTACATTGTGATGTCATCGAGTTCCGTGATGATGTCATACAGATACATTGTGAGGTCATCGAGTTCCGTGATGATGTCATCGAGTTCCGTGATGATGTCATAGAGATACATTGTGAGGTCATCGAGTTCCGTGATGATGTCATAGAGAAACATTGTGAGGTTATCGAGTTCCGAGATGATGTCTTATAGATACATTGTGAGGTCATCGAGTTCCGTGATGATGTCATAGAGATACCTTGTGAGGTCATCGAGTTCTGTGATGATGTCATAGTGTTACATTGTGATGTCATCGAGTTCCGTGATGATGTCATAGAGATACATTGTGAGGTCACCGAGTTCCGTGATGATGTCATAGAGATACATTGTGAGGTCATTGAGTTCCGTGATGATGTCATAGAGATACCTTGTGAGGTCATCGAGTTCTGTGATGATGTCATAGTGTTACATTGTGATGTCATCGAGTTCCGTGATGATGTCATAGAGATACATTGTGAGGTCATCGAGTTCCGTGATGATGTTATAGTGTTACATTGTGAGGTCATCGAGTTCCGTGATGATGTCATAGAGATACATTGTGAGGTCATCGAGTTCCGTGATGATGTCATAGAGATACATTGTGAGGTCACCGAGTTCCGTGATGATGTCATAGTGTTACATTGTGAGATCATCGAGTTCCGTGATGATGTCATAGAGATACATTGTGAGGTCATCGAGTTCCGTGATGATGTCATAGAGATACATTGTGAGGTCACCGAGTTCCGTGATGATGTCATAGAGATACATTGTGAGGTCATCGAGTTCCGTGATGATGTCATAGAGATACCTTGTGAGGTCATTGAGTTCTGTGATGATGTCATAGTGTTACATTGTGATGTCATCGAGTTCCGCAATGATGTCATAGAGATACATTGTGAGGTCACCGAGTTCCATGACGATGTCGTCGAGTTCCGTGATGATGTCATAGAGATACATTGTGAGGTCATCGAGTTCCGTGATGATGTCATAGTGTGAAATTGTGAGGTCATCGAGTTCCGTGATGATGTCATCGAGTTCCGTGATGATGTCATCGAGTTCTGTGATGATGTCATAGAGATACATTGTGAGGTCATCAAGCTCCGTGGTTATGTCATAGACATATATTGTGAGGTCACCGAGTTCCGTGATGATGTCATCGAGTTCCGTGATGATGTCATAGAGATACATTGTGAAGTCATTGAGTTCCGTGATGATGTCATAGATATACATTGTGAGGTCATCGAGTTCCGTGATGATGTCATCGACTTCTGTGATGATGTCATAGATATACATTGTGAGGTCATCGAGTTCTGTGATGATGTCATAGAGATACATTGTGAGGTCACCGAGTTCCGTGATGATGTCATAGTGTTACATTGTGAGGTCATCGAGTTCCGTGATGATGTCATCGAGTTCCGTGATGATGTCATAAAGATACATTGTGAGGTCATCAAGTTCCGTGATGATGTCATAGAATTACAATGTGAGGTCATCGAGTTCCGTAATGGTGTCATAGTTACATTGTGATGTCATCGAGTTCCGTGATGATGTCATAGCGAAACATTGTGATGTCATCGAGTTCCGTGATGATGTCATCGAGTTCCGTGATGATGTCATAGAGATACATTGTGAGGTCATCAAGTTCCGTGATGTCATCGAGTTCCGTGATGATGTCATAGTTACATTGTGATGTCATCGAGTTCCGTGATGATGTCATACAGATACATTGTGAGGTCATCGAGTTCCGTGATGATGTCATAGAGATACATTGTGAGGTCATCAAGTTCCGTGATGATGTCATAGTGTTACATTGTGATGCCATCGAGTTCCGTGATGATGTCATAGAGATACATTGTGAGGTCATCGAGTTCCGTGATGATGTCATAGAGAAACATTGTGAGGTTATCGAGTTCCGTGATGATGTCTTAGAGATACATTGTGAGGTCATCGAGTTCCGTAATGATGTCATAGAGATACATTTTGAGGTCACCGAGTTCCGTGATGATGTCATAGTTACATTGTGATGTCATCGAGTTCCGTGATGATGACATAGAGATACATTGTGAGGTCATCGAGTTCCGTGATGATGTCATAGAGATACATTGTGACGTCATCGAGTTCCGTGATGATGTCATAGAGAAACATTGTGAGGTCATCGAGTTCCGTGATGATGTCATCGAGTTCCGTGATGATGTCATAGAGATACATTGTGAGGTCACCGAGTTCCGTGATGATGTCATAGAGATACATTGTGAGGTCATCGAGTTCCGTGATGATGTCATAGAGATACCTTGTGAGGTCATTGAGTTCTGTGATGATGTCATAGTGTTACATTGTGATGTCATCGAGTTCCGCAATGATGTCATAGAGATACATTGTGAGGTCACCGAGTTCCATGACGATGTCGTCGAGTTCCGTGATGATGTCATAGAGATACATTGTGAGGTCATCGAGTTCCGTGATGATGTCATAGTGTGAAATTGTGAGGTCATCGAGTTCCGTGATGATGTCATCGAGTTCCGTGATGATGTCATCGAGTTCTGTGATGATGTCATAGAGATACATTGTGAGGTCATCAAGCTCCGTGGTTATGTCATAGACATATATTGTGAGGTCACCGAGTTCCGTGATGATGTCATCGAGTTCCGTGATGATGTCATAGAGATACATTGTGAAGTCATTGAGTTCCGTGATGATGTCATAGATATACATTGTGAGGTCATCGAGTTCCGTGATGATGTCATCGACTTCTGTGATGATGTCATAGATATACATTGTGAGGTCATCGAGTTCTGTGATGATGTCATAGAGATACATTGTGAGGTCACCGAGTTCCGTGATGATGTCATAGTGTTACATTGTGAGGTCATCGAGTTCCGTGATGATGTCATCGAGTTCCGTGATGATGTCATAAAGATACATTGTGAGGTCATCAAGTTCCGTGATGATGTCATAGAATTACAATGTGAGGTCATCGAGTTCCGTAATGGTGTCATAGTTACATTGTGATGTCATCGAGTTCCGTGATGATGTCATAGCGAAACATTGTGATGTCATCGAGTTCCGTGATGATGTCATCGAGTTCCGTGATGATGTCATAGAGATACATTGTGAGGTCATCAAGTTCCGTGATGTCATCGAGTTCCGTGATGATGTCATAGTTACATTGTGATGTCATCGAGTTCCGTGATGATGTCATACAGATACATTGTGAGGTCATCGAGTTCCGTGATGATGTCATAGAGATACATTGTGAGGTCATCAAGTTCCGTGATGATGTCATAGTGTTACATTGTGATGCCATCGAGTTCCGTGATGATGTCATAGAGATACATTGTGAGGTCATCGAGTTCCGTGATGATGTCATAGAGAAACATTGTGAGGTTATCGAGTTCCGTGATGATGTCTTAGAGATACATTGTGAGGTCATCGAGTTCCGTAATGATGTCATAGAGATACATTTTGAGGTCACCGAGTTCCGTGATGATGTCATAGTTACATTGTGATGTCATCGAGTTCCGTGATGATGACATAGAGATACATTGTGAGGTCATCGAGTTCCGTGATGATGTCATAGAGATACATTGTGACGTCATCGAGTTCCGTGATGATGTCATAGAGAAACATTGTGAGGTCATCGAGTTCCGTGATGATGTCATCGAGTTCCGTGATGATGTCATAGAGATACATTGTGAAGTCATCGAGTTCCGTGATGATGTCATAGATATACATTGTGAGGTCATCGAGTTCTGTGATGATGTCATAGTTACATTGTGATGTCATCGAGTTCCGTGATGATGTCATAGAGATACATTGAGAGGTCATCGAGGTCCGTGATGATGTCAAAGAGAAACATTGTGAGGTCATCGAGTTCCGTGATGATGTCATAGAGATACATTGTGAGGTCATCGAGTTCCGTGATGATGTCATCGAGTTCCGTGATGATGTCATAGAGATACATTGTGAAGTCATTGAGTTCCGTGATGATGTCATAGATATACATTGTGAGGTCATCGAGTTCCGTGATGATGTCATAGAGATACATTGTGAGGTCACCGAGTTCCGTGATGATGTCATAGTGTTACATTGTGAGGTCATCGAGTTCCGTGATGATGTCATCGAGTTCCGTGATGATGTCATAAAGATACATTGTGAGGTCATCAAGTTCCGTGATGATGTCATAGAATTACATTGTGAGGTCATCGAGTTCCGTGATGGTGTCATAGTTACATTGTGATGTCATCGAGTTCCGTGATGATGTCATAGAGATACATTGTGAAGTCATCGAGTTCCGTGATGATGTCATAGAGATACATTGTGAGGTCGAGTTCCGTGATGATGTCATAGTGTTACATTGTGATGTCATCGAGTTCCGCAATGATGTCATAGAGATACATTGTGAGGTCATCGAGTTCCGCGATGATGTCATAGTGTTACATTGTGAGGTCATCGAGTTCCGTGATGATGTCATCGAGTTCCGTGATGATGTCATATAGATACATTGTGAGGTCATCGAGTTCCGTGATGATGTCATAGAGGTACATTGTGAGGTCACCGAGTTCCATGACGATGTCATCGAGTTCCGTGATGATGTCATAGAGATACATTGTGAGGTCATCGAGTTCTGTGATGATGTCATAGAGATACATTGTGAGGTCATATAGTTCCGTGATGTCATCGAGTTCCGTGATGATGTCATAGTTACATTGTGATGTCATCGAGTTCCGTGATGATGTCATAGAGAAACATTGTGAGGTCATCAAGTTCCGTGATGATGTCATAGTGTTACATTGTGAGGTCATGGAGTTCCGTGATGATGTCATCGAGTTCCGTGATGATGTCATAGGGATACATTGTGAGGGCATCAAGTTCCGTGATGTCATCGAGTTCCGTGATGATGTCATAGTTACATTGTGATGTCATCGAGTTCCGTGATGATGTCATACAGATACATTGTGAGGTCATAGAGTTCCGTGATGATGTCATCGAGTTCCGTGATGATGTCATAGAGATACATTGTGAGGTCATCGAGTTCCGTGATGATGTCATAGAGAAACATTGTGAGGTTATCGAGTTCCGTGATGATGTCTTAGAGATACATTGTGAGGTCATCGAGTTCCGTGATGATGTCATAGAGATACATTGTGATGTCATCGAGTTCCGTGATGATGTCATAGAGATACATTGTGAGGTCGAGTTCCGTGATGATGTCATAGTGTTACATTGTGATGTCATCGAGTTCCGTGATGATGTCATAGAGATACATTGTGAGGTCACCGAGTTCCCTGATGATGTCATAGTGTTACATTGTGAGGTCATCGAGTTCCGTGATGATGTCATCGAGTTCCGTGATGATGTCATATAGATACATTGTGAGGTCATCGAGTTCCGTGATGATGTCATAGAGGTACATTGTGAGATCACCGAGTTCCATGACGATGTCGTCGAGTTCCGTGATGATGTCATAGAGATACATTGTGAGGTCATCGAGTTCCGTGATGATGTCATAGAGATACATTGTGAGGTCATATAGTTCCGTGATGTCATCGAGTTCCGTGATGATGTCATAGTTACATTGTGATGTCATCGAGTTCCGTGATGATGTCATAGAGAAACATTGTGAGGTCATCAAGTTCTGTGATGATGTCATAGAGTTCCGTGATGATGTCATCGAGTTCCGTGATGATGTCATCGAGTTCCGTGATGATGTCATAGGGATACATTGTGAGGTCATCAAGTTCTGTGATGTCATCGAGTTCCGTGATGATGTCATGGTTACATTGTGATGTCATCGAGTTCCGTGATGATGTCATACAGATACATTGTGAGGTCATCGAGTTCCGTGATGATGTCATCGAGTTCCGTGATGATGTCATAGAGATACATTGTGAGGTCATCGAGTTCCGTGATGATGTCATAGAGAAACATTGTGAGGTTATCGAGTTCCGAGATGATGTCTTATAGATACATTGTGAGGTCATCGAGTTCCGTGATGATGTCATAGAGATACATTGTGATGTCATCGAGTTCCGTGATGATGTCATAGAGATACATTGTGAGGTCGAGTTCCGTGATGATGTCATAGTGTTACATTGTGATGTCATCGAGTTCCGCGATGATGTCATAGAGATACATTGTGAGGTCACCGAGTTCCCTGATGATGTCATAGTGTTACATTGTGAGGTCATCGAGTTCCGTGATGATGTCATCGAGTTCCGTGATGATGTCATATAGATACGTTGTGAGGTCATCGAGTTCCGTGATGATGTCATAGAGGTACATTGTGAGATCACCGAGTTCCATGACGATGTCGTCGAGTTCCGTGATGATGTCATAGAGATACATTGTGAGGTCATCGAGTTCCGTGATGATGTCATAGAGATACATTGTGAGGTCATATAGTTCCGTGATGTCATCGAGTTCCGTGATGATGTCATAGAGATACATTGTGAGGTCATCGAGTTCCGTGATGATGTCATAGAGATACATTGTGAGGTCATCGAGTTCCGTGATGATGTCATAGTGTTACATTGTGAGGTCATCAAGCTCCGTGATGATGTCATCGAGTTCCGTGATGATGTCATAGAGATACATTGTGAGGTCATCGAGTTCTGTGATGATGTCATAGAGATACATTGTGAGGTCACCGAGTTCCGTGGTGATGTCATAGTGTTACATTGTGAGGTCACCGAGTTCCGTGGTGATGTCATAGTGTTAAATTGTGAGGTCATCGAGTTCCGTGACGATGTCATCGAGTTCCGTGATAATGTCATAGAGATACATTGTGAGGTCATTGAGTTCCGTGATGATGTCATAGAGAAACATTGTGAGGTCATCGAGTTCCGTGATGTCATAGAGATACATTGTGAGGTCATCGAGTTCCGTGATGATGTCATAGAGATACATTGTGAGGTCATCGAGTTCTGTGATGATGTCATAGAGATACATTGTGAGGTCACCGAGTTCCGTGGTGATGTCATAGTGTTACATTGTGAGGTCATCGAGTTCCGTGATGATGTCATCGAGTTCCGTGATGATGTCATAGAGAAACATTGTGAGGTGATCGAGTTCCGTGATGATGTCATAGAGATACATTGTGAGGTCATCGAGTTCTGTGATGATGTCATAGTGTTACATTATGATGTCATCGAGTTCCGTGATGGTCATAGAGATACATTGTGAGGTCAAAGAGTTCCGTGATGATGTCATAGTGTTACATTGTGATGTCATCGAGTTCTGTGATGATGTCATAGAGATACATTGTGAGGTCATCGAGTTCCGTGATGATGTCATAGAGATACATTGTGATTTCATCGAGTTCCGTGATGATGTCATAGAGATACATTGTGAGGTCATCGAGTTCCGTGATGATGTCATAGAGATACATTGTGAGGTCACCGAGTTCCGTGATGATGTCATAGTGTTACATTGTGAGGTCATCGAGTTCCGTGATGATGTCATCGAGTTCCGTGATGATGTCATAGAGAAACATTGTGAGGTCATCGAGTTCTGTGATGATGTCATAGAGATACATTGTGAGGTCATCGAGTTCTGTGATGATGTCATAGTGTTACATTATGATGTCATCGAGTTCCGTGATGGTCATAGAGATACATTGTGAGGTCAAAGAGTTCCGTGATGATGTCATAGTGTTACATTGTGATGTCATCGAGTTCTGTGATGATGTCATAGAGATACATTGTGAGGTCATCGAGTTCCGTGATGATGTCATAGAGATACATTGTGATTTCATCGAGTTCCGTGATGATGTCATAGAGATACATTGTGAGGTCATCGAGTTCTGTGATGATGTCATAGAGATACATTGTGAGGTCATCGAGTTCCGTGATGATGTCATAGTGTTACATTGTGAGGTCATCGAGCTCCGTGATGATGTCATCGAGTTCCGTGATGATGTCATAGAGATACATTGTGAGGTCATCGAGTTCTGTGATGATGTCATAGAGATACATTGTGAGGTCACCAAGTTCCGTGGTGATGTCATAGTGTTACATTGTGAGGTCATCGAGTTCCGTGACGATGTCATCGAGTTCCGTGATGATGTCATAGAGATACATTGTGAGGTCATCGAGTTCCGTGTTAATTTCATAGAGAAACATTGTGAGGTCATCGAGTTCCGTAATGATGTCATAGAGATACATTGTGAGGTCATCGAGTTCCGTGATGATGTCATCGAGTTCCGTGATGATGTCATAGAGATACATTGTGAGGTCATCGAGTTCCGTGTTGATGTCATAGAGAAACATTGTGAGGTCATCGAGTTCCGTAATGATGTCATAGAGAAACATTGTGAGGTCATCGAGTTCCGTGATGATGTCATAGAGATACATTGTGAGGTCACCGAGTTCCGTGATGTCATCGAGTTACGTGATGATGTCATAGTTACATTGTGATGTCATCGAGTTCCGTGATGATGTCATAGAGAAACATTGTGAGGTCATCGAGTTCCGTGATGATGTCATAGAGATACATTGTGAGGTCAAAGAGTTCCGTGATGATGTCATAGTGTTACATTGTGATGTCATCGAGTTCTGTGATGATGTCATAGAGATACATTGTGAGGTCATCGAGTTCCGTGATGATGTCATAGAGATACATTGTGATTTCATCGAGTTCCGTGATGATGTTATAGAGATACATTGTGAGGTCATCGAGTTCCGTGATGATGTCATAGAGATACATTGTGAGGTCACCGAGTTCCGTGATGATGTCATAGAGATACATTGTGAGGTCATCGAGTTCCGTGATGATGTCATAGAGATACCTTGTGAGGTCATCAGGTTCTGTGATGATGTCATAGAGATACATTGTGAGGTCATCTAGTTCCGTGATGATGTCATAGTGTTACATTGTGAGGTCATCGATCTCCGTGATGATGTCATCGAGTTCCGCGATGATGTCATAGAGATACATTGTGAGGTCATCGAGTTCTGTGATGATGTCATAGAGATACATTGTGAGGTCACCAAGTTCCGTGGTGATGTCATAGTGTTACATTGTGAGGTCATCGAGTTCCGTGACGATGTCATCGAGTTCCGCGATGATGTCATAGAGATACATTGTGAGGTCATCGAGTTCCGTGTTGATGTCATAGAGAAACATTGTGAGGTCATCGAGTTCCGTAATGATGTCATAGAGATACATTGTGAGGTCATCGAGTTCCGTGATGATGTCATCGAGTTCCATGATGATGTCATAGAGAAACATTGTGAGGTCATCGAGTTCCGTGATGATGTCATAGAGATACATTGTGAGGTCACCGAGTTCCGTGAGGTCATCGAGTTCCGTGATGATGTCATAGAGATACATTGTGAGGTCACCGATTTCCGTGATGATGTCATAGTGTTACATTATGAGGTCATTGAGTTCCGTGATGATATCATTGAGTTCCGTGATGATGTCATAGAGATACATTGTGAGGTCATTGAGTTCCGTGATGATGTCATAGAGAAACATTGTGAGGTCATCGAGTTCCGTGATGATGTCATAGAGATACATTGTGAGGTCATCGAGTTCTGTGATGATGTCATAGTGTTACATTGTGATGTCATCCAGTTCCGTGATGCTGTCATAGAGATACATTGTGAGGTCATCGAGTTCCGTGATGATGTTATAGTGTTACATTGTGAGGTCATCGAGTTCCGTGATGATGTCATAGAGATACATTGTGAGGTCATCGAGTTCCGTGATGATGTCATAGAGATACATTGTGAGGTCACCGAGTTCCGTGATGATGTCATAGTGTTACATTGTGAGATCATCGAGTTCCGTGATGATGTCATCGAGTTCCGAGATGATGTCATAGAGATACATTGTGAGGTCATCGAGTTCCGTGATGATGTCATAGAGAAACATTGTGAGGTCATCGAGTTCTGTGATGATGTCATAGAGATACATTGTGAGGTCATCGAGTTCTGTGATGATGTCATCGTGTTAAATTGTGATGTCTTCCAGTTCCGTGATGTTGTCATAGAGATACATTGTGAGGTCATCGAGTTCCGTTATGATGTCATAGAGATACATTGTGAGGTCATCGAGTTCCGTGATGATGTCATAGAGATACATTGTGAGATCATCGAGTTCCGTGATAATGTCATAGAGATACATTGTGAGGTCATCGAGTTCCGTGATGATGTCATAGAGAAACATTGTGAGGTCATCGAGTTCCGTGATGATGTCATAGAGTTACATTGTGAGGTCATCGAGTTCTGTGATGATGTCATAGTGTTACATTGTGATGTCATCGAGATCCGTGATGATGTCATAGAGATACATTGTGAGGTCATCGAGTTCCGTGATGATGTCATAGTGTTACATTGTGATGTCATCGAGTTCTATGATGATGTCATAGAGATACATTGTGAGGTCATCGAGTTCCGTGATGATGTCATAGAGATACATTGTGAGGTCATCGAGTTCCGTGATGATGTCATAGAGATACATTGTGAGGTCACCGAGTTCCGTGATGATGTCATAGAGATACATTGTGACGTCATTGAGTTCCGTGATGATGTCATAGAGATACCTTGTGAGGTCATCGAGTTCTGTGATGATGTCATAGTGTTACATTGTGATGTCATCGAGTTCCGTGATGATGTCATAGAGATACATTGTGAGGTCATCGAGTTCCGTGATGATGTTATAGTGTTACATTGTGAGGTCATCGAGTTCCGTGATGATGTCATAGAGATACATTGTGAGGTCATCGAGTTCCGTGATGATGTCATAGAGATACATTGTGAGGTCACCGAGTTCCGTGATGATGTCATAGTGTTACATTGTGAGATCATCGAGTTCCGTGATGATGTCATAGAGATACATTGTGAGGTCATCGAGTTCTGTGATGATGTCATAGAGATACATTGTGAGGTCACCGAGTTCCGTGATGATGTCATAGAGATACATTGTGAGGTCATCGAGTTCCGTGATGATGTCATAGAGATACCTTGTGAGGTCATTGAGTTCTGTGATGATGTCATAGTGTTACATTGTGATGTCATCGAGTTCCGCAATGATGTCATAGAGATACATTGTGAGGTCACCGAGTTCCATGACGATGTCGTCGAGTTCCGTGATGATGTCATAGAGATACATTGTGAGGTCATCGAGTTCCGTGATGATGTCATAGTGTGAAATTGTGAGGTCATCGAGTTCCGTGATGATGTCATCGAGTTCCGTGATGATGTCATCGAGTTCTGTGATGATGTCATAGAGATACATTGTGAGGTCATCAAGCTCCGTGGTTATGTCATAGACATATATTGTGAGGTCACCGAGTTCCGTGATGATGTCATCGAGTTCCGTGCTGATGTCATAGAGATACATTGTGAAGTCATTGAGTTCCGTGATGATGCCATAGATATACATTGTGAGGTCATCGAGTTCCGTGATGATGTCATCGACTTCTGTGATGATGTCATAGATATACATTGTGAGGTCATCGAGTTCTGTGATGATGTCATAGAGATACATTGTGAGGTCACCGAGTTCCGTGATGATGTCATAGTGTTACATTGTGAGGTCATCGAGTTCCGTGATGATGTCATCGAGTTCCGTGATGATGTCATAAAGATACATTGTGAGGTCATCAAGTTCCGTGATGATGTCATAGAATTACATTGTGAGGTCATCGAGTTCCGTAATGGTGTCATAGTTACATTGTGATGTCATCGAGTTCCGTGATGATGTCATAGCGAAACATTGTGATGTCATCGAGTTCCGTGATGATGTCATCGAGTTCCGTGATGATGTCATAGAGATACATTGTGAGGTCATCAAGTTCCGTGATGTCATCGAGTTCCGTGATGATGTCATAGTTACATTGTGATGTCATCGAGTTCCGTGATGATGTCATACAGATACATTGTGAGGTCATCGAGTTCCGTGATGATGTCATAGAGATACATTGTGAGGTCATCAAGTTCCGTGATGATGTCATAGTGTTACATTGTGATGCCATCGAGTTCCGTGATGATGTCATAGAGATACATTGTGAGGTCATCGAGTTCCGTGATGATGTCATAGAGAAACATTGTGAGGTTATCGAGTTCCGTGATGATGTCTTAGAGATACATTGTGAGGTCATCGAGTTCCGTAATGATGTCATAGAGATACATTTTGAGGTCACCGAGTTCCGTGATGATGTCATAGTTACATTGTGATGTCATCGAGTTCCGTGATGATGACATAGAGATACATTGTGAGGTCATCGAGTTCCGTGATGATGTCATAGAGATACATTGTGACGTCATCGAGTTCCGTGATGATGTCATAGAGAAACATTGTGAGGTCATCGAGTTCCGTGATGATGTCATCGAGTTCCGTGATGATGTCATAGAGATACATTGTGAAGTCATCGAGTTCCGTGATGATGTCATAGATATACATTGTGAGGTCATCGAGTTCTGTGATGATGTCATAGTTACATTGTGATGTCATCGAGTTCCGTGATGATGTCATAGAGATACATTGAGAGGTCATCGAGGTCCGTGATGATGTCATAGAGAAACATTGTGAGGTCATCGAGTTCCGTGATGATGTCATAGAGATACATTGTGAGGTCATCGAGTTCTGTGATGATGTCATAGTGTTACATTATGATGTCATCGAGTTCCGTGATGGTCATAGAGATACATTGTGAGGTCAAAGAGTTCCGTGATGATGTCATAGTGTTACATTGTGATGTCATCGAGTTCTGTGATGATGTCATAGAGATACATTGTGAGGTCATCGAGTTCCGTGATGATGTCATAGAGATACATTGTGATTTCATCGAGTTCCGTGATGATGTCATAGAGATACATTGTGAGGTCATCGAGTTCCGTGATGATGTCATAGAGATACATTGTGAGGTCACCGAGTTCCGTGATGATGTCATAGTGTTACATTGTGAGGTCATCGAGTTCCGTGATGATGTCATCGAGTTCCGTGATGATGTCATAGAGAAACATTGTGAGGTCATCGAGTTCTGTGATGACGTCATAGAGATACATTGTGAGGTCATCGAGTTCTGTGATGATGTCATAGTGTTACATTATGATGTCATCGAGTTCCGTGATGGTCATAGAGATACATTGTGTGGTCAAAGAGTTCCGTGATGATGTCATAGTGTTACATTGTGATGTCATCGAGTTCTGTGATGATATCATAGAGATACATTGTGAGGTCATCGAGTTCCGTGATGATGTCATAGAGATACATTGTGATTTCATCGAGTTCCGTGATGATGTCATAGAGATACATTGTGAGGTCATCGAGTTCCGTGATGATGTCATAGAGATACATTGTGAGGTCACCGAGTTCCGTGATGATGTCATAGAGATACATTGTGAGGTCATCGAGTTCCGTGATGATGTCATAGAGATACCTTGTGAGGTCATCAAGTTCTGTGATGATGTCATAGTGTTACATTGTGATGTCATCGAGTTCCGTGATGATGTCATAGAGATACATTGTGAGGTCATCTAGTTCCGTGATGATGTCATAGTGTTACATTGTGAGGTCATCGATCTCCGTGATGATGTCATCGAGTTCCGCGATGATGTCATAGAGATACATCGTGAGGTCATCGAGTTCCGTGATGATGTCATAGAGATACATTGTGAGGTCACCGAGTTCCGTGGTGATGTCATAGTGTTACATTGTGAGGTCATCGAGTTCCGTGATGATGTCATCGAGTTCCGTGATGATGTCATAGAGATACATCGTGAGGTCATTGAGTTCCGTGATGATGTCATAGAGAAACATTGTGAGGTCATCGAGTTCCGTGATGATGTCATAGAGATACATTGTGAGGTCATCGAGTTCCGTGATGATGTCATAGAGATACATTGTGAGGTCATCGAGTTCCGTGATGATGTCATAGTGTTACATTGTGAGGTCATCGAGTTCCGTGATGATGTCATAGATATACATTGTGATGTCATCGAGTTCTGTGATGATGTCATAGTTACATTGTGATGTCATCGAGTTCCGTGATGATGTCATAGAGATACATTGAGAGGTCATCGAGGTCCGTGATGATGTCATAGAGAAACATTGTGAGGTCATCGAGTTCCGTGATGATGTCATAGAGATACATTGTGAGGTCATCGAGTTCCGTGGTGATGTCATAGAGATACATTGTGAGGTCATCGAGTTCCATGATGATGTCATAGAGATACATTGTGAGGTCATCGAGTTCCGTGATGATGTCATCGAGTTCCGTGATGATGTCATAGAGATACATTGTGCGGTCATCGAGTTCCGTGATGATGTCATAGAGATACATTGTGAGGTCATCGAGTTCCGTGATAATGTCATAGTGTTACATTGTGATGTCATCGAGTACCGTGATGATGTCATAGTTACATTGTGATGTCATCGAGTTCCGTGATGATGTCATAGAAATACATTGTGAGGTCATCGATTTCCGTGATGATATCATAGAGAAACATTGTGAGGTCATTGAGTTCCGTGATGATGCCATAGAGATACATTGTGACGTCATCGAGTTCCGTGATGATGTCATAGAGAAACATTGTGAGGTCATCGAGTTCCGTGATGATGTCATCGAGTTCCGTGATGATGTCATAGAGATACATTGTGAAGTCATTGAGTTCCGTGATGATGTCATAGATATACATTGTGAGGTCATCGAGTTCCGTGATGATGTCATAGAGATACATTGTGAGGTCACCGAGTTCCGTGATGATGTCATAGTGTTACATTGTGAGGTCATCGAGTTCCGTGATGATGTCATCGAGTTCCGTGATGATGTCATAAAGATACATTGTGAGGTCATCAAGTTCCGTGATGATGTCATAGAATTACATTGTGAGGTCATCGAGTTCCGTGATGGTGTCATAGTTACATTGTGATGTCATCGAGTTCCGTGATGATGTCATAGAGATACATTGTGAGGTCATCGAGTTCCGTGATGATGTCATAGAGATACATTGTGAGGTCGAGTTCCGTGATGATGTCATAGTGTTACATTGTGATGTCATCGAGTTCCGCAATGATGTCATAGAGATACATTGTGAGGTCATCGAGTTCCGCGATGATGTCATAGTGTTACATTGTGAGGTCATCGAGTTCCGTGATGATGTCATCGAGTTCCGTGATGATGTCATATAGATACATTGTGAGGTCATCGAGTTCCGTGATAATGTCATCGAGTTCCGTGATGATGTCATAGAGATACATTGTGAGGTCATATAGTTCCGTGATGTCATCGAGTTCCGTGATGATGTCATAGTTACATTGTGATGTCATCGAGTTCCGTGATGATGTCATAGAGAAACATTGTGAGGTCATCAAGTTCCGTGATGATGTCATAGTGTTACATTGTGAGGTCATGGAGTTCCGTGATGATGTCATCGAGTTCCGTGATGATGTCATAGGGATACATTGTGAGGGCATCAAGTTCCGTGATGTCATCGAGTTCCGTGATGATGTCATAGTTACATTGTGATGTCATCGAGTTCCGTGATGATGTCATACAGATACATTGTGAGGTCATAGAGTTCCGTGATGATGTCATCGAGTTCCGTGATGATGTCATAGAGATACATTGTGAGGTCATCGAGTTCCGTGATGATGTCATAGAGAAACATTGTGAGGTTATCGAGTTCCGTGATGATGTCTTAGAGATACATTGTGAGGTCATCGAGTTCCGTGATGATGTCATAGAGATACATTGTGATGTCATCGAGTTCCGTGATGATGTCATAGAGATACATTGTGAGGTCGAGTTCCGTGATGATGTCATAGTGTTACATTGTGATGTCATCGAGTTCCGCGATGATGTCATAGAGATACATTGTGAGGTCACCGAGTTCCCTGATGATGTCATAGTGTTACATTGTGAGGTCATCGAGTTCCGTGATGATGTCATCGAGTTCCGTGATGATGTCATATAGATACATTGTGAGGTCATCGAGTTCCGTGATGATGTCATAGAGGTACATTGTGAGATCACCGAGTTCCATGACGATGTCGTCGAGTTCCGTGATGATGTCATAGAGATACATTGTGAGGTCATCGAGTTCCGTGATGATGTCATAGAGATACATTGTGAGGTCATATAGTTCCGTGATGTCATCGAGTTCCGTGATGATGTCATAGTTACATTGTGATGTCATCGAGTTCCGTGATGATGTCATAGAGAAACATTGTGAGGTCATCAAGTTCTGTGATGATGTCATAGAGTTCCGTGATGATGTCATCGAGTTATTGTGAGGACATCGAGTTCCGTGATGATGTCATAGAGAAACATTGTGAGGTTATCGAGTTCCGAGATGATGTCTTATAGATACATTGTGAGGTCATCGAGTTCCGTGATGATGTCATAGAGATACATTGTGATGTCATCGAGTTCCGTGATGATGTCATAGAGATACATTGTGAGGTCGAGTTCCGTGATGATGTCATAGTGTTACATTGTGATGTCATCGAGTTCTATGATGATGTCATAGAGATACATTGTGAGGTCATCGAGTTCCGTGATGATGTCATAGAGATACATTGTGAGGTCATCGAGTTCCGTGATGATGTCATAGAGATACATTGTGATGTCATCGAGTTCCGTGATGATGTCATAGAGATACCTTGTGAGGTCATTGAGTTCCGTGATGATGTCATAGAGATACATTGTGAGGTCACCGAGTTCCGTGACGATGTCATAGAGATACATTGTGAGGTCATTGAGATCCGTGATGATGTCATAGAGATAACTTGTGAGGTCATCGAGTTCTGTGATGATGTCATAGTGTTACATTGTCATGTCATCGAGTTCCGTGATGATGTCATAGAGATACCTTGTGAGGTCATCGAGTTCTGTGATGATGTCATAGTGTTACATTGTGATGTCATCGAGTTCCATGATGATGTCATAGAGATACATTGTGAGGTCATCGAGTTCCGTGATGATGTCATAGAGATACATTGTGAGGTCACCGAGTTCCGTGATGATGTCATAGAGATACATTGTGAGGTCATCGAGTTCCGTGATGATGTCATAGAGATACCTTGTGAGGTCATTGAGTTCTGTGATGATGTCATAGTGTTACATTGTGATGTCATCGAGTTCCGCAATGATGTCATAGAGATACATTGTGAGGTCACCGAGTTCCATGACGATGTCGTTGAGTTCCGTGATGATGCCATAGAGATACATTGTGAGGTCACCGAGTTCCGTGATGATGTCATAGTGTTACATTGTGAGGTCATCGAGTTCCGTGATGATGTCATCGAGTTCCGTGATGATGTCATAAAGATACATTGTGAGATCATCAAGTTCCGTGATGATGTCATAGAATTACATTGTGAGGTCATCGAGTTCCGTGATGGTGTCATCGAGTTCCGTGATGATGTCATAGAGATACATTGTGAGGTCATCGAGTTCCGTGATGATGTCATAGAGATACTTTGTGAGGTCAACGAGTTCCGTGATGATGTCATCGAGTTCCGTGATGATGTCATAGAGATACATTGTGAGGTCATCGAGTTCCGTGATGATGTCATAGAGATACATTGTGATGTCATCGAGTTCCGTGATGATGTCATAGAGATACATTGTAAGGTCGAGTTCCGTGATGATGTCATAGTGTTACATTGTGAGGTCATCGAGTTCCGTGATGATGTCATCGAGTTCCGTGATGATGTCATATAGATACATTGTGAGGTCATCGAGTTCCGTGATGATGTCATAGAGGTACATTGTGAGGTCACCGAGTTCCATGACGATGTCATCGAGTTCCGTGATGATGTCATAGTGTTACATTGTGAGGTCATCAAGTTCCGTGATGATGTCATCGAGTTCCGTGATGATGTCATATAGATACATTGTGAGGTCATCGAGTTCCGTGATGATGTCATAGAGATACATTGTGAGGTCATATAGTTCCGTGATGTCATCGAGTTCCGTGATGATGTCATAGTTACATTGTGATGTCATCGAGTTCCGTGATGATGTCATAGAGAAACATTGTGAGGTCATCAAGTTCCGTGATGATGTCATAGTGTTACATTGTGAGGTCATGGAGTTCCGTGATGATGTCATCGAGTTCCGTGATGATGTCATAGAGATACATTGTGAGGTCATCAAGTTCCGTGATTTCATCGAGTTCCTTGATGATGTCATAGTTACATTGTGATGTCATCGAGTTCCGTGATGATGTCATACAGATACATTGTGAGGTCATCGAGTTCCGTGATGATGTCATAGAGATACATTGTGAGGTCGAGTTCCGTGATGATGTCATAGTGTTACATTGTGATGTCATCGAGTTTCGCGATGATGTCATAGAGATACATTGTGAGGTCACCGAGTTCCGTGATGATGTCATAGTGTTACATTGTGAGGTCATCGAGTTCCGTGATGATGTCATCGAATTCCGTGATGATGTCAGAGAGATACATTGTGAGGTCATCAAGTTCCGTGATGATGTCATAGAGATACATTGTGAGGTCACTGAGTTCCATGACGATGTCATCGAGTTCCGTGATGATGTCATAGAGATACATTGTGAGGTCATCGAGTTCCGTGATGTCATCGAGTTCCGTGATGATGTCTCAGAGATACATTGTGAGGTCGAGTTCCGTGATGATGTCATAAAGATACATTGTGAGGTCATCGAGTTCCCTGATGATGTCATAGAGATACATTGTGAGGTCACCGAGTTCTGTGATGATGTCATAGTGTTACATTGTGATGTCATCGAGCTCCGTGATGATGTCATAGTTACATTGTGATGTCATCGAGTTCCGTGATTATGTCATAGAGAAACATTGTGAGGTCATCGAGTTCTTTGATGATGTCATAGAGATACATTGTGAGGTCAACGAGTTCCGAGATGATGTCATAGTGTTACATTGTTATGTCATCGAGTTCCATGATGATGTCATAGTTACATTGTAATGTCATCGAGTTCCGTGATGATGTCATGGAGATACATTGTGCGGTCATCGAGTTCCGTGATCATGTCATAGAGATACATTGTGAGGTCATCGAGTTCCGTGATGATGTCATAGAGATACATTGTGAGGTCAACGAGTTCCGTGATGATGTCAACGAGTTCCGTGATGATGTCATAGAGATACATTGTGAGGTCATCGAGTTCCGTGATGATGTCATAGAGATACATTGTGAGGTCAACGAGTTCCGTGATGATGTCATCGAGTTCCGTGATGATGTCATAGAGATACATTGTGAGGTCATCGAGTTCCGTGATGATGTCATAGAGATACATTGTGATGTCATCGAGTTCCGTGATGATGTCATAGAGATACATTGTGAGGTCGAGTTCCGTGATGATGTCATAGTGTTACATTGTGATGTCATCGAGTTCCGCGATGATGTCATAGAGATACATTGTGAGGTCACCGAGTTCCGTGATGATGTCATAGTGTTACATTGTGAGGTCATCGAGTTCCGTGATGATGTCATCGAATTCCGTGATGATGTCAGAGAGATACATTGTGAGGTCATCAAGTTCCGTGATGATGTCATAGAGATACATTGTGAGGTCACTGAGTTCCATGACGATGTCATCGAGTTCCGTGATGATGTCATAGAGATACATTGTGAGGTCATCGAGTTCCGTGATGTCATCGAGTTCCGTGATGATGTCTCAGAGATACATTGTGAGGTCGAGTTCCGTGATGATGTCATAAAGATACATTGTGAGGTCATCGAGTTCCCTGATGATGTCATAGAGATACATTGTGAGGTCACCGAGTTCTGTGATGATGTCATAGTGTTACATTGTGATGTCATCGAGCTCCGTGATGATGTCATAGTTACATTGTGATGTCATCGAGTTCCGTGATTATGTCATAGAGAAACATTGTGAGGTCATCGAGTTCCTTGATGATGTCATAGAGATACATTGTGAGGTCAACGAGTTCCGAGATGATGTCATAGTGTTACATTGTTATGTCATCGAGTTCCATGATGATGTCATAGTTACATTGTAATGTCATCGAGTTCCGTGATGATGTCATGGAGATACATTGTGCGGTCATCGAGTTCCGTGATCATGTCATAGAGATACATTGTGAGGTCATCGAGTTCCGTGATGATGTCATAAAGATACATTGTGAGGTCAACGAGTTCCGTGATGATGTCAACGAGTTCCGTGATGATGTCATAGAGATACATTGTGAGGTCATCGAGTTCCGTGATGATGTCATAGAGATACATTGTGAGGTCAACGAGTTACGTGATGATGTCATCGAGTTCCGTGATGATGTCATAGAGATACATTGTGAGGTCATCGAGTTCCGTGATGATGTCATAGAGATACATTGTGATGTCATCGAGTTCCGTGATGATGTCATAGAGATACATTGTGAGGTCGAGTTCCGTGATGATGTCATAGTGTTACATTGTGATGTCATCGAGTTCCGCGATGATGTCATAGAGATACATTGTGAGGTCACCGAGTTCCGTGATGATGTCATAGTGTTACATTGTGAGGTCATCGAGTTCCGTGATGATGTCATCGAATTCCGTGATGATGTCAGAGAGATACATTGTGAGGTCATCAAGTTCCGTGATGATGTCATAGAGATACATTGTGAGGTCACTGAGTTCCATGACGATGTCATCGAGTTCCGTGATGATGTCATAGAGATACATTGTGAGGTCATCGAGTTCCGTGATGTCATCGAGTTCCGTGATGATGTCTCAGAGATACATTGTGAGGTCGAGTTCCGTGATGATGTCATAAAGATACATTGTGAGGTCATCGAGTTCCCTGATGATGTCATAGAGATACATTGTGAGGTCACCGAGTTCTGTGATGATGTCATAGTGTTACATTGTGATGTCATCGAGCTCCGTGATGATGTCATAGTTACATTGTGATGTCATCGAGTTCCGTGATTATGTCATAGAGAAACATTGTGAGGTCATCGAGTTCCTTGATGATGTCATAGAGATACATTGTGAGGTCAACGAGTTCCGAGATGATGTCATAGTGTTACATTGTTATGTCATCGAGTTCCATGATGATGTCATAGTTACATTGTAATGTCATCGAGTTCCGTGATGATGTCATGGAGATACATTGTGCGGTCATCGAGTTCCGTGATCATGTCATAGAGATACATTGTGAGGTCATCGAGTTCCGTGATGATGTCATAGAGATACATTGTGAGGTCAACGAGTTCCGTGATGATGTCAACGAGTTCCGTGATGATGTCATAGAGATACATTGTGAGGTCATCGAGTTCCGTGATGATGTCATAGAGATACATTGTGAGGTCAACGAGTTCCGTGATGATGTCATCGAGTTCCGTGATGATGTCATAGAGATACATTGTGAGGTCATCGAGTTCCGTGATGATGTCATAGAGATACATTGTGATGTCATCGAGTTCCGTGATGATGTCATAGAGATACATTGTGAGGTCGAGTTCCGTGATGATGTCATAGTGTTACATTGTGATGTCATCGAGTTCCGCGATGATGTCATAGAGATACATTGTGAGGTCACCGAGTTCCGTGATGATGTCATAGTGTTACATTGTGAGGTCATCGAGTTCCGTGATGATGTCATCGAATTCCGTGATGATGTCAGAGAGATACATTGTGAGGTCATCAAGTTCCGTGATGATGTCATAGAGATACATTGTGAGGTCACTGAGTTCCATGACGATGTCATCGAGTTCCGTGATGATGTCATAGAGATACATTGTGAGGTCATCGAGTTCCGTGATGTCATCGAGTTCCGTGATGATGTCTCAGAGATACATTGTGAGGTCGAGTTCCGTGATGATGTCATAAAGATACATTGTGAGGTCATCGAGTTCCCTGATGATGTCATAGAGATACATTGTGAGGTCACCGAGTTCTGTGATGATGTCATAGTGTTACATTGTGATGTCATCGAGCTCCGTGATGATGTCATAGTTACATTGTGATGTCATCGAGTTCCGTGATTATGTCATAGAGAAACATTGTGAGGTCATCGAGTTCCTTGATGATGTCATAGAGATACATTGTGAGGTCAACGAGTTCCGAGATGATGTCATAGTGTTACATTGTTATGTCATCGAGTTCCATGATGATGTCATAGTTACATTGTAATGTCATCGAGTTCCGTGATGATGTCATGGAGATACATTGTGCGGTCATCGAGTTCCGTGATCATGTCATAGAGATACATTGTGAGGTCATCGAGTTCCGTGATGATGTCATAGAGATACATTGTGAGGTCAACGAGTTCCGTGATGATGTCAACGAGTTCCGTGATGATGTCATAGAGATACATTGTGAGGTCATCGAGTTCCGTGATGATGTCATAGAGATACATTGTGAGGTCAACGAGTTCCGTGATGATGTCATCGAGTTCCGTGATGATGTCATAGAGATACATTGTGAGGTCATCGAGTTCCGTGATGATGTCATAGAGATACATTGTGATGTCATCGAGTTCCGTGATGATGTCATAGAGATACATTGTGAGGTCGAGTTCCGTGATGATGTCATAGTGTTACATTGTGATGTCATCGAGTTCCGCGATGATGTCATAGAGATACATTGTGAGGTCACCGAGTTCCGTGATGATGTCATAGTGTTACATTGTGAGGTCATCGAGTTCCGTGATGATGTCATCGAATTCCGTGATGATGTCAGAGAGATACATTGTGAGGTCATCAAGTTCCGTGATGATGTCATAGAGATACATTGTGAGGTCACTGAGTTCCATGACGATGTCATCGAGTTCCGTGATGATGTCATAGAGATACATTGTGAGGTCATCGAGTTCCGTGATGTCATCGAGTTCCGTGATGATGTCTCAGAGATACATTGTGAGGTCGAGTTCCGTGATGATGTCATAAAGATACATTGTGAGGTCATCGAGTTCCCTGATGATGTCATAGAGATACATTGTGAGGTCACCGAGTTCTGTGATGATGTCATAGTGTTACATTGTGATGTCATCGAGCTCCGTGATGATGTCATAGTTACATTGTGATGTCATCGAGTTCCGTGATTATGTCATAGAGAAACATTGTGAGGTCATTGAGTTCCTTGATGATGTCATAGAGATACATTGTGAGGTCAACGAGTTCCGAGATGATGTCATAGTGTTACATTGTTATGTCATCGAGTTCCATGATGATGTCATAGTTACATTGTAATGTCATCGAGTTCCGTGATGATGTCATGGAGATACATTGTGCGGTCATCGAGTTCCGTGATCATGTCATAGAGATACATTGTGAGGTCATCGAGTTCCGTGATGATGTCATAGAGATACATTGTGAGGTCAACGAGTTCCGTGATGATGTCAACGAGTTCCGTGATGATGTCATAGAGATACATTGTGAGGTCATCGAGTTCCGTGATGATGTCATAGAGATACATTGTGAGGTCAACGAGTTCCGTGATGATGTCATCGAGTTCCGTGATGATGTCATAGAGATACATTGTGAGGTCATCGAGTTCCGTGATGATGTCATAGAGATACATTGTGATGTCATCGAGTTCCGTGATGATGTCATAGAGATACATTGTGAGGTCGAGTTCCGTGATGATGTCATAGTGTTACATTGTGATGTCATCGAGTTCCGCGATGATGTCATAGAGATACATTGTGAGGTCACCGAGTTCCGTGATGATGTCATAGTGTTACATTGTGAGGTCATCGAGTTCCGTGATGATGTCATCGAATTCCGTGATGATGTCAGAGAGATACATTGTGAGGTCATCAAGTTCCGTGATGATGTCATAGAGATACATTGTGAGGTCACTGAGTTCCATGACGATGTCATCGAGTTCCGTGATGATGTCATAGAGATACATTGTGAGGTCATCGAGTTCCGTGATGTCATCGAGTTCCGTGATGATGTCTCAGAGATACATTGTGAGGTCGAGTTCCGTGATGATGTCATAAAGATACATTGTGAGGTCATCGAGTTCCCTGATGATGTCATAGAGATACATTGTGAGGTCACCGAGTTCTGTGATGATGTCATAGTGTTACATTGTGATGTCATCGAGCTCCGTGATGATGTCATAGTTACATTGTGATGTCATCGAGTTCCGTGATTATGTCATAGAGAAACATTGTGAGGTCATCGAGTTCCTTGATGATGTCATAGAGATACATTGTGAGGTCAACGAGTTCCGAGATGATGTCATAGTGTTACATTGTTATGTCATCGAGTTCCATGATGATGTCATAGTTACATTGTAATGTCATCGAGTTCCGTGATGATGTCATGGAGATACATTGTGCGGTCATCGAGTTCCGTGATCATGTCATAGAGATACATTGTGAGGTCATCGAGTTCCGTGATGATGTCATAGAGATACATTGTGAGGTCAACGAGTTCCGTGATGATGTCAACGAGTTCCGTGATGATGTCATAGAGATACATTGTGAGGTCATCGAGTTCCGTGATGATGTCATAGAGATACATTGTGAGGTCAACGAGTTCCGTGATGATGTCATCGAGTTCCGTGATGATGTCATAGAGATACATTGTGAGGTCATCGAGTTCCGTGATGATGTCATAGAGATACATTGTGATGTCATCGAGTTCCGTGATGATGTCATAGAGATACATTGTGAGGTCGAGTTCCGTGATGATGTCATAGTGTTACATTGTGATGTCATCGAGTTCCGCGATGATGTCATAGAGATACATTGTGAGGTCACCGAGTTCCGTGATGATGTCATAGTGTTACATTGTGAGGTCATCGAGTTCCGTGATGATGTCATCGAATTCCGTGATGATGTCAGAGAGATACATTGTGAGGTCATCAAGTTCCGTGATGATGTCATAGAGATACATTGTGAGGTCACTGAGTTCCATGACGATGTCATCGAGTTCCGTGATGATGTCATAGAGATACATTGTGAGGTCATCGAGTTCCGTGATGTCATCGAGTTCCGTGATGATGTCTCAGAGATACATTGTGAGGTCGAGTTCCGTGATGATGTCATAAAGATACATTGTGAGGTCATCGAGTTCCCTGATGATGTCATAGAGATACATTGTGAGGTCACCGAGTTCTGTGATGATGTCATAGTGTTACATTGTGATGTCATCGAGCTCCGTGATGATGTCATAGTTACATTGTGATGTCATCGAGTTCCGTGATTATGTCATAGAGAAACATTGTGAGGTCATCGAGTTCCTTGATGATGTCATAGAGATACATTGTGAGGTCAACGAGTTCCGAGATGATGTCATAGTGTTACATTGTTATGTCATCGAGTTCCATGATGATGTCATAGTTACATTGTAATGTCATCGAGTTCCGTGATGATGTCATGGAGATACATTGTGCGGTCATCGAGTTCCGTGATCATGTCATAGAGATACATTGTGAGGTCATCGAGTTCCGTGATGATGTCATAGAGATACATTGTGAGGTCAACGAGTTCCGTGATGATGTCAACGAGTTCCGTGATGATGTCATAGAGATACATTGTGAGGTCATCGAGTTCCGTGATGATGTCATAGAGATACATTGTGAGGTCAACGAGTTCCGTGATGATGTCATCGAGTTCCGTGATGATGTCATAGAGATACATTGTGAGGTCATCAAGTTCCGTGATGATGTCATAGAGATACATTGTGATGTCATCGAGTTCCGTGATGATGTCATAGAGATACATTGTGAGGTCGAGTTCCGTGATGATGTCATAGTGTTACATTGTGATGTCATCGAGTTCCGCGATGATGTCATAGAGATACATTGTGAGGTCACCGAGTTCCGTGATGATGTCATAGTGTTACATTGTGAGGTCATCGAGTTCCGTGATGATGTCATCGAATTCCGTGATGATGTCAGAGAGATACATTGTGAGGTCATCAAGTTCCGTGATGATGTCATAGAGATACATTGTGAGGTCACTGAGTTCCATGACGATGTCATCGAGTTCCGTGATGATGTCATAGAGATACATTGTGAGGTCATCGAGTTCCGTGATGTCATCGAGTTCCGTGATGATGTCTCAGAGATACATTGTGAGGTCGAGTTCCGTGATGATGTCATAAAGATACATTGTGAGGTCATCGAGTTCCCTGATGATGTCATAGAGATACATTGTGAGGTCACCGAGTTCTGTGATGATGTCATAGTGTTACATTGTGATGTCATCGAGCTCCGTGATGATGTCATAGTTACATTGTGATGTCATCGAGTTCCGTGATTATGTCATAGAGAAACATTGTGAGGTCAACGAGTTCCGAGATGATGTCATAGTGTTACATTGTTATGTCATCGAGTTCCATGATGATGTCATAGTTACATTGTAATGTCATCGAGTTCCGTGATGATGTCATGGAGATACATTGTGCGGTCATCGAGTTCCGTGATCATGTCATAGAGATACATTGTGAGGTCATCGAGTTCCGTGATGATGTCATAGAGATACATTGTGAGGTCAACGAGTTCCGTGATGATGTCAACGAGTTCCGTGATGATGTCATAGAGATACATTGTGAGGTCATCGAGTTCCGTGATGATGTCATAGAGATACATTGTGAGGTCAACGAGTTCCGTGATGATGTCATCGAGTTCCGTGATGATGTCATAGAGATACATTGTGAGGTCATCGAGTTCCGTGATGATGTCATAGAGATACATTGTGATGTCATCGAGTTCCGTGATGATGTCATAGAGATACATTGTGAGGTCGAGTTCCGTGATGATGTCATAGTGTTACATTGTGATGTCATCGAGTTCCGCGATGATGTCATAGAGATACATTGTGAGGTCACCGAGTTCCGTGATGATGTCATAGTGTTACATTGTGAGGTCATCGAGTTCCGTGATGATGTCATCGAATTCCGTGATGATGTCAGAGAGATACATTGTGAGGTCATCAAGTTCCGTGATGATGTCATAGAGATACATTGTGAGGTCACTGATTTCCATGACGATGTCATCGAGTTCCGTGATGATGTCATAGAGATACATTGTGAGGTCATCGAGTTCCGTGATGTCATCGAGTTCCGTGATGATGTCTCAGAGATACATTGTAAGGTCGAGTTCCGTGATGATGTCATAAAGATACATTGTGAGGTCATCGAGTTCCCTGATGATGTCATAGAGATACATTGTGAGGTCACCGAGTTCTGTGATGATGTCATAGTGTTACATTGTGATGTCATCGAGCTCCGTGCTGATGTCATAGTTACATTGTGATGTCATCGAGTTCCGTGATTATGTCATAGAGAAACATTGTGAGGTCATCGAGTTCCTTGATGATGTCATAGAGATACATTGTGAGGTCAACGAGTTCCGAGATGATGTCATAGTGTTACATTGTTATGTCATCGAGTTCCATGATGATGTCATAGTTACATTGTAATGTCATCGAGTTCCGTGATGATGTCATGGAGATACATTGTGCGGTCATCGAGTTCCGTGATCATGTCATAGAGATACATTGTGAGGTCATCGAGTTCCGTGATGATGTCATAGAGATACATTGTGAGGTCAACGAGTTCCGTGATGATGTCAACGAGTTCCGTGATGATGTCATAGAGATACATTGTGAGGTCATCGAGTTCCGTGATGATGTCATAGAGATACATTGTGAGGTCAACGAGTTCCGTGATGATGTCATCGAGTTCCGTGATGATGTCATAGAGATACATTGTGAGGTCATCGAGTTCCGTGATGATGTCATAGAGATACATTGTGATGTCATCGAGTTCCGTGATGATGTCATAGAGATACATTGTGAGGTCGAGTTCCGTGATGATGTCATAGTGTTACATTGTGATGTCATCGAGTTCCGCGATGATGTCATAGAGATACATTGTGAGGTCACCGAGTTCCGTGATGATGTCATAGTGTTACATTGTGAGGTCATCGAGTTCCGTGATGATGTCATCGAATTCCGTGATGATGTCAGAGAGATACATTGTGAGGTCATCAAGTTCCGTGATGATGTCATAGAGATACATTGTGAGGTCACTGAGTTCCATGACGATGTCATCGAGTTCCGTGATGATGTCATAGAGATACATTGTGAGGTCATCGAGTTCCGTGATGTCATCGAGTTCCGTGATGATGTCTCAGAGATACATTGTGAGGTCGAGTTCCGTGATGATGTCATAAAGATACATTGTGAGGTCATCGAGTTCCCTGATGAT